>NC_091944.1:14817771-15117771 GCF_041260155.1 Ptychodera flava | reverse complement strand
ATATTGTGTAGTATGTTCGTGTGTGAGCGTCTTTTGGTTTACGTATATGTGTCTGTGTACACTATGTGTCTTTGAGTATCACATCGTCTGCACTTTCTAACTCTCGTTCTATCTATGAATCATTCAGGTTTGTTACTGGTCAACCTTGCAATCAGCGATCTCTTGATAGGATCTCTGGGCATGCCGCTTTGCCTAATATCTCTCACCTCGGGACACTGGGTGCTCGGTAAGGCATTATGTGAAATCACCGGCTTCTTGGGTTTGATGTTCAGCATGGCGTCGACTCTAACCGTGGCTTGTATTTCAATTGACAGGTAAATACCGCTTGATTAATTCTCCAAGGAATATGATGTATCCAGGTTTTACTTCTCTTTCGATGATCACGTTAATATAGATTGTGACGTTTCGGTGTCCGACCGGTGTCTTTCAAATAATGGCAACAGTGAGACTGACACAGCCAAGGATAATACTTTGTTCCGAAAAAGTTATGACTAGTGCTGACGTTACATAAAGTTGAAGACAACATAGGATTGTCAATTACGACTGTGAAAACAATGCTATTGTTTTAATATTGGAATCTCATAATGAATCAACGCACCTGAACCATGCGGGCGTACCTGTTTTAAGCCCAATTTTGTCTTTGGCTGATTTGCGAATTGAAAGTTTAACGTAAACTTGATCGCGAACATGAAATATGTAGCAGATCTTTCATGACGGATTTTGTTTGACCTCATGTTTGACCCCGATATTTTTTTCTTTGCCAATCGTTGCATATAGTTTATTGCCTTTCCGGACAATGCCATGTTTCCACGAGATTGTGATTGTAACTATGAGAGACGGATGAGAAGACAAACCAAGAAATAGACACAATAACAGATGGCCGATCAAAAGCTCACAGACAGAAACAAAACGACTGACAAATACACAAACATATGACCATTAATGAGATCGAATACACGGTCAAAACATGCATACCATATCGTGTTTCCTTTTACCTTGATCGTATAGAACTTTATTCATCGCGAAAACTATGACGGTCCTCTATCTCTATTTCTGTCCACACGATACAGATACTGTGCCATAGTGCATCCCCTCGATTATTTGAACAGAATGACTCCCCTCAGAGCGAAAACTATGATGGCCTTCATCTGGATTTGTCCAGGTAAGTGGAAGTGACGGCAAAAATAAATGGAGGATCGCATGAAGGTAGTTTGCGCCTTGAAATTGAAAGACGTAAACTTTTACTCAAACTTTCCGTAAGGAAACTTTAAATCCTTCCCTTTCGAAATCAATAATAAAATCGAGGGGTCACAGTTCAAATTTTATACTATGGAGACAAATTACCCAATATTTACCGACCCTTGAAATTCAAAATGGCCGCCATTCCTGTGTTAAGTCTGAAGGAAAAAATTAAATTTTCGATTTCAATAAAAAGGGGCCGGTAAAAAGTTTAGTTACCCCATGAGCTTCGAAATGAGCCTCCACAAGTGGTAGACCAAAGAAGAGTTGTAAAAGTTTGAGAATTTCTATTCCTGAGACGCATTCTATATATATTAAGGCATGCGACCTCATCAACTTGATCTTCAACAACTTTTCACTCTAAGCTTAGGGGAGAATGCACCTCAAGGACGGTGCGGTTTTTCGTACGGTCGAAATTTTACAATATATTTCTGGCACTTGGGTAGACTCATTTTGAAGCAAATTAAGCAAACGAAGTTTTCACTGCCTTGTTTTTGTGAAAGTCAAAAAAATCCTGTAGCGTAAACACAGGTCGAGCGGTCACTTTGCTTTTGTGAATATAAAAGTATCCCATAGAGTAAAACACAGGGCAGGCGGCCATTTTGAATTTCATAAATCTACATTTGAAGTAATTTTTTATCTGATCGGTAATCTCTGATTTTCATTCTTAGCTATGAGTGAGAATACTGTAAAGTTTCCCTGAGCAAAGTATGAACAAAGTTTTAAACTCAGTTTCGAGGCGAGCACTAGCAGACATCAGCACTTCCTTATTCTCTTAGGGCCCAAAAGGTAGAACGCGCCTCGGGGACAGATATTCGGACTCTCAAACTTTTTAAAATTCTTTAAGATATACCACTTGTGGGGGTTCATTTTAAAGCTCTTAGTGTAAGAAAACTTTTCACCGGCTTAGTTTTTCGAAAATCGAAAATTTTATTTTTTCTCCATAGAGTTACCACAGGGATGGCGGCCATTTTGAATTTTAGATATCGGTAAATCTTGGGTTATTTGTCCCTCTAGTACCAAAATTTGCACGGTGACCCCCGATTTTTATTCTTGATTTAGTAAGAGAATGGCTGAAAGTTTCATTCACGAAAGTTTGAGCAAATGTTTAAGTCTTTCACTTTCGCGGTGCATACTACCTTAACACTGAAATAAACTCGATCCTTTGTGAACAGCAAAGTATACCTTTACATGTAATGATGGAAGCAAATGAAAACATAAACAATGAAAGACGGGAATTGAAACTGTTATGAGGAGGTACGAGAGAAATATAGAAAGTACAATTTGTTTTGACCACAAGATGCGTTGAATATTGTATCTTTCAAGTAATAGCGTTCAGAGGATTTGATTATATGAAGAGCGATCACAGATTCTGCAAAACAGAAGTACCGGCTGATCCCATATTATTACCATAGTGACCACGAACTAATTTGGCATTTCAAGCACAGTATTAAATATGAACTTGTGATATATCCGTCGCTGAGCTGGTTTATTGCCGATACATTATAATAGTTTATCTATAGTATGGCGTCAAACATTAAATCGGGATTTTTCTCTAAATGACTGATAGTTCGCGCGTGTTCCGACCAATTTATATTGGGAATACAGGGCTGCTACATTCACGTCTTGACCAATCAGATTGCAGTATTTGCGCTATCAATTAAAGCTTAATGCATATTGGTATGATATCATACTGTATTTACCCATAATTGTTTATTATTTAACAGGGATATGTGCCCTCATGCCTTTAGTTGGAGTTGGGAGGTATCGTTTTGAACCCGCCGAGTTTCACTGTACCGTTGACTGGGAGCAAAACCATGCCTTTTCATTGGTCGTCTTCTTGGCCGGCTACGCACTCCCTCTCTTCGTCATGCTGTACTGCTATTACCACATGTTCTGTGCCGCCCGCTCTCAGGCTCGCCGAATCGATGTCATGCCCCAGGGAGAGGACGGGATTCGCCGACGCCAGCCTCACATCCGCAGTGACCACATCAAAGCCGTGAGGATTCTGTGTCTGGTCATCGGAATATTCATATTGAGTTGGACTCCCTACGCTGTGCTGCAGGTGTGTCAGATATCCATGACCCTTTCTGATGAGCGAACGCGAGTGTATGTTATACTTTCGACCTACATGGTGTACGCTAACTCTGTCATAAACCCATACATCTATACCCTCCTCTACAGACCCTTTCGCCGCGGTATGCGGAACCTCCTCCGAAAAAAGTGCTGCTTTGAAGTCCTTCGGCCGAAGCCGTCATCGGCTGTCGTCGTGTCCAGTCGGTTTCTACGTAGAAATGCCAGGCGACTGGAGCGCCAGAGTTTCTTCTTGGACGAGCCAAACTACACTTTTGACTTCTCAAGCGCCGAAAACATTTACATTAACAATGATCCAACCGATGAGCAACTGGAGAAGGAAGATTTCGAAGACTCCGACAGCGAAGCTCTGTTTGTCATGCATGATGAAAATTACCCGGACATGTTCGCTCGCAAAGGTCACCAGCCGCAGACACTTCTTCACGAAGCCGTTGGTAGGTGTCACGTTGAGACGCTGTCACTTGGGAGTCCCATCGATTCTCCGCTCCCATCGCCGCCAAACAAACGACGTCGTCAGACCCGTACATCGGGCATCTCCAGAAAAGTGAGCAAAAGTTCCCTCGTGAAGAAAAAGCTAAAGCGGTCTACATCGGTAACGATGGCGCCTTATCAGTCGTCGCTGCCCGGCGAGATAGCCTACGATCAGACCCTCCAACCTGCCGGTTACGTACTGGAGGAGGCCCCTCGGCGTCCCACAAGGAAGACACTGCAGCATTTTGTCGTAGACCCATACAGTGAAGTCAACCCGGGCAGGACCGTGTACACAAAGAGTAGGATAAGCCTTCAGCACGAACCATGTGCATCAAACCAAAATCCAAGCAGGGGAAGATACTACAGGGCGATACCTGTCTTTGTAAAAGGTGGAAATGACGATGATAATGGTTTACCAAGCCAACGATCCAGCAACGCTCGATTTTCGCGCCACCGGCGACAAGATTCTGTTTCATCAAGACATCACCAAGCAAGAAAAGTTTCTCGAGTATCGTTGAACGAACACCTGATAGGTCCGTCAAGAACGCGACGAAAAAACAGTATTACATCAACCCTAAGCTACAATTTGGAAATCAGCGATGTCGTTCATTTTGATGTCGGTCAGACGACGCAAAGGACTCGGGATGAAGTTCCGCAGGGTTCACAATTTTTTCCCGGAGGCAAGCGGAGGGCAAGCTGTAGTTCAGAGTTCAACCGCAGAGGGGGAGTTACAAGAGTTTCCGAGGAAACCGAAGTGGATTCGGATTTCGAAGTGATGAACGGCTCCACCATGTTCGTTAAAGAACCGTCGACTGATCAGTTTGACTACAGCCTCGACGATTTCGAGAGTGACGATGCCAACACCCCGACAAAAGGATCGGAAGGAAATGAAGCCGAGAATTTTACAATCACGAAGCAGCAATCGCCGAATGATAGCCACCAACAACAGGGCAGACGTAATTCCGTTACTGTTCGGCCTTGTATCGTCAGGCGCGAAAGTTTGAAAGATGTCAACGAGAAACGCCTTGATTACAGAAACAATCGTCAAAGAGTAAGCTTCTCAGACCAGCCAAACATTGGCACTTTCTTCCCACCGAAGGGCATCGTTCGGAAAGAAGACTCCGAAGAATCAAGTGACGCCTCCAACGCTGACAGAAGTACGAACATTGACATATCCATGGTGGACACGTTAGAAGATCTCGAGGGACACCAGGGAGTCCGACGAGAAAGCATCAGACCCCTTGCCATTCCCCCAGACGAACGGCATCGGAGACAATCGGTGTTTAAATCGCCGTTTGTACACTCTTAACCAACAGACTAGCGAGAGAACAACAACCCTGAGGCCTGCTATAAGAGGGAGAGAGGAAAATATATGAGCATTAATTAACCTTGGCAATGTTTACAATATATATTGTACACGAAACGTATGTCAGTATTACAAAGACATGGTATACGTTGCGTCAAAACAGTATATATATATATATATATATATATATATATATATATATACACACACACAGTAAATATGTTAACTGTATGTATTATTTAGAACATAACACACACACACACACACACACAAACAATATCTATATCTTATATATAATTATATATATATATATATATATATTTACAGTTATACATACATACATACATACATATATATATATATATATTTACATATACATACATACATACACACATGTATAGACATATAATATACATAGTATATATGTCTGCTCTTTGCAATATTTTATTTAACAGTATATAGGCTTACATCAGTACAGTAGTTCAAAGATATTTTTATCCACTCGTTAATTTGGAATATCCCGTGCATCTGATGATGTCGTAGCATTGGATACTTTGTTCGATTATTCCTCTGTGTTCCCTATGACTTTTAGTGTAACAGATGGTTACGGCCAAGCGTTTTCCGAAAGAAACGTTGCTATCATAAAAAAAAATCAACATATTATTCGGCCCAGATAAAAATCTCAGTGACCACAGCTTATCGACATATTGATAGACAACTTCTGTTGATTAGCTACAGTCGAACAAAATATATGTGTATTAGGTCCACTCCTGAGTGTTCAATGCGACGCCGTTAAATACAGTACTGTGGAGATCTATCTCATGTCAGTAACCATGACAAACATACGGCCTTCCAGGTGAAGAGTTTTTGACCATATTCGAAGTGTTTACACTGGTGAGTGCACGGTGGTATTGACATATTTTCTGATCTTGTTAGATTAGCATATTCTCCAGTCACATGACCACCACGTGGATTGATGGCTTGTGATTGGGCATACGTGAATATTAGTGGACACCCCCACCCCGTACCCCCTGTTGCACATTGATCTCTGGTAACCCAGGGAGTTGTGATGACCACGGTTAACCCTTTGAGGGCCAAAGTCAATTTTTGTTGCCTTTATAAAATATACCCCTGTAATTTTTTTCAGATTTTTGCTAAAATTATGACAAAAATTGTAGCCAATGAAATATGGTGTCCATTTGGTCCTAATTATCAAACAATTACACAAAAATTCATAAAAATTTGTAAAATGTAGCACTAAAATATTGGTGGGAAAAATTACAGCAATCAAAGGGTTAATGATTGAGTACATGGTAACAAACCCCCTAGGAAACCCCTTTTACTTCATATAAGAGACTTGTGTCCACCGATGTTAACTCGTGCCCAGCGTGGTTTGAATTGCATTAAATGTGAAAAGCTTTGCAGAAGAAGCAAATCATAGAAGGGAGTTTGGAAGAAGATCTCGATGATACCTTCCACTGAATGGTGTTGAGAGCCATTACATCATCTAAAGCGCTGCACTGTTGGGCGCATCCCTACGTGCAAGAAACGTTTTGCAAATCTTCTTTATCTTTCGCATCGCGATGATTTGGCACAACCCTGCATTTGTTATAAAGTAGGTGTGCCATAACGAACAGATTGCCCCAGTGTCCAAGTAACACAGTATTACATGATGGAAAAATGCCATGAGCTAAATAAGAGATGAACTAAGTTTTATATCAGTATATGTAAATGTATAAGAACGTATAAATTCCAAACGCCATCCATGCACACAACAATATTACACATACGCTGTTGTTGTATTTCGTGTAATATGATATATATATATATATATATATATATATATATATATATATATATTAGAAATAAGTAAGTCTAACCATTTTTCTGTATGCATATACAATATTTATATCTTTGAATATCTCGTCAGCGTTTCTCGCGTTACCATGGATACAGACACACGTACATAGAGGAAACGGTGTGTATGTGAAATATTTAACATACTAGACATGATTGAAAGAATGCGCCTCGAAAGTGAAAGACTTTTGCTCAAATTTTCCTCAAGGAATCTTTCAACCATTCACTTTCAAAATCAAGAATAATCCAGAATAATAAAAAATAAATGGAAAGGGGAGGGTCACCGTGCAAATTTTGCTACTAGAGAACAATAACTCAAGATTTAGGCCTACCGATATTTAAAATTCAAAATGGCCGCCATCCCTGTGTTAACTCAATGGAGAAAAATGAAATTTTCGAATTTCGAAAAACTAAGCCGGTAAAAAGTTTTCTTACACTAAGAGGTTTAAAATGAACCTCCACAAGTGGTATATCAGAAAAGACCTGTGAAAGTTTGAGAGTCCAAATATCTGTGCCCGAGGCGCGTTGTACCTTTATATTACCATGCCCTGCCCGTCGCATTTTGATTGGTCGAGCTGAACCATGTGACTGACCACAAATACACAGTAATGGTTTGTTTACATGCCCGTGAATATGAATAATAAGATACACAACTCAAAGTATCGTAACTTTACAGCTTAAACGTAAACCATAATCAATCACAAAATAAAATGGAGCACTTGTAGGTCAAGTTGAGATACTTTTTTTCTGAAAACATCTCCGGATTTGCCATTTTTTTACAGCGCGCGTGACAGTGTGTCGCATCAGCATGAGTGTCATAGCGCTGTTCACGGTTACAGGTTTGTTACTAAATATAGCTGTACGCGCGCGACATCGCACACGCAGCTTGAAATGCGGACAAATTTTATCAATGTTGCATACGTGGCCGTTTTTGCAGTTAGTACTCAGAGTCGTTGATATGTTTTTTAGTATTCATTGTTACACTAGCAGTCACCCACTGAGATGTATTTTCGTCGTTCTTGCATGCGTAATTTGCAAAAGCGTTATCTGAAAATGCGGACAAATATTTATTTTTGCATATTAATAAGAGAACAGTGACGTAAACTGTGAACGGCCCTATTGCTCAGTTTCTGGGGCCCAGTTGTCGTTCGCTCCTGAAATTTTCGGAAATTTTGACGGTTTTTTGGGGTTCGCTGATAATATAATGGAAATAACAGACTCCGCTCTGACCATTAACGTTTATTTGTGGGCGCGGGCTCGAGGAAAGCCAAATTAATGGGCTCGGCAAGCCTCGCCCGTTAATTTTTGACTTTCCTCTCGCCCTTGCCCACAAATAAACGTTAATGGTCAGCGCGTCGCCCGTTATTTCTATAACATACAGACAGAACATACCTGCATGTATGAAAACCAGGGTGTGGAATCTACATTATACCATATGCACGTACATTTCTGGTTACTGACCGAGCTGGAGTGTCATCATAAGTCGGCATGAAATTAACTGGATGCAAACTTGATTTCTTATTTTGCAAATACATTGGGATTCGTCAAGTTGGTCTACACACGCATCTTCAGCAATCTACATTTGTAGACAAACATTTCTCAAAGCGTAAGTTCCACGAGCATTGTATAATTTACAAAAATCATCCCTCTTTTAATCGGTATCTCTAATATCTTAGTTGTCAACATTTGCAAAAAAAGGTAAGACGAACTCTTCGACATTTCTATGTAATAACATACGCCTTTCTGAGCACAGTGCCTCCAGCGCGTCTCAGTTGAAGCGAGACATTTAGTTAAATATCTATTTTAGTAAGCTTCTACGCTTTCTACTCTAGCATCCACTAATTGTGGATACCCTTCCAATCGTCCTCGAAGGTAGCCAAGTCATCATCGGCGAAACCATGCAGAACGGTACAACCAGAGATTCAGAAAAATGCGTTTGCAGATCACGAACTGGAATTAATTTGAAGTCATGGTAAAAATATTTTTGAAATCCATTGGAAAATTTCATGTGGGATAAATTCAAAAGAAATGCTGGTCATTTTGAATTTCGTAGATCTGGGCTTTTTCATTTAGTCGCCAATTCAGCAATTCTTCATTCTTACATTTATTGTGCAGGAGAATTTTTATAAATTTCTGTCGGGAAAAATTCAAGGATAAAACTTTCATTTTAGGTGCATATAACCCTCATGTTACTATCTATTCCTTAGTACTTATACAGCTTCTACGCTATACCCATACTGTAAATTATTATTTGTAAACGGTTCTAATTACTGTCTATCATGTAATAAATGTCAAAATGATGACACAAGACATACGTCACACCTACTTAATCAAATAATTTCTGGTGAGTTGGGTTACCTTTAATTCCCTAATTCACCAATTACTTTTCACGCGGTACATAGCAAGATGCTGATATTTCTAGGTTCCCAACCTCTGTGTGAGTATTTTTCTAAGCTCAACCATAGATTTCAGCTAATTTGCATCATCGGTAAATTAAAAGAGTCATCCGGCTCTCAATCTGTTTGTCTTTATCTCTCCTTCCTTCCCTCGCCACCGACTATCGCTGCCTCCTTGTATTTCTGCCTTTGTGTCTGTCTTGTCTGTATGTCTATCGCTCCCTTCTCTCGTCCTATCTCCATCTCATCATCCAAGTATCTAATCGTACATATCAAAGAAAAAATTAACGTCGTTTTCAGAGTGTAGAATTTAATATGTGTTCATTTAAAATATGTTTTAGATGTAAACGCTCAGTTTAATGAAGACCAGCCTTCCTCACTTTAATGTTTCGGTTGCTTTTGACGAAGATACGAATTTAATTAGAGGATATGCGTAGCTTCGTAACAGATGAGTTGCTTGAATCGTGGTTTTAATGACCAAGAGATTTTGACTGATTGGTCGTATCAATGCCCCAACAATTTTAATAAACATCATGGAAGTAATGACCTGTATAAGGTTTCCCGAGAGTTAGGGTGGTTTCTCTGATCAATACATGCAGCTTAATTACTCGCAAATGTCAAAATGTTAGACTGAAGCGTTTGAAAGTTTAATCGATTGCAGATGTACTTTATTGATTTATTTTGCATTTCCTTGTGTTTTCTGAGTTTGTGGAAAATGCACCCCAGTACAGACAATGATTTCTTGTTGCCAAGAACTTATTCTGTGTATGTTGATTTTCTTTCAAAAATTTGGATATTTTCATTTTACGGTACAATGTATAAAGTTACAGTAATTAGTTAATGCAGCAAAATATCGGTTTGGATGTCTGCGGCGACTAAAGGGATATCAATTAAGGTAGAACGCGCCTCGGGGACAGATATTCGACTCTCAAACTTTTACAATTCTTTTCTGATAAACTACTTGTAGGGGTTCATTTCAAAGCTTTTAGTGTAAGAAAACTTTTCATCGTCTAGCTTTTCGAGAACTGAACAATTTATTTTTTTCTCCATAGAGATAATACAGGGATGGCGGCCATTTGGAATTTTATATCGGTAAATATCGGGATTTTTGTTGCTCCAGTACTAAAATTTTGAACGGTGACCCAGATTTTTTTCTTGATTTAGCAAGAGAATGGCTGAAAGTTTCATTAAGGAAAGTTTGAGCAAAAGTTTAAGTCTTTCACTTTCGAGGTGTATACTACCTTAAATAACAAAAGTGAAATATTATCCTGGCTGCTACACATAGCAACTTGATTTCTCCTTTCAGCAACAAATTTATCTATGGCCGCCTCCTGTTTTAGTTTTACTGGTAATTTCGTAGAACAAAGCTCTGGTATTGACATCCGTTCTACATAAGTTTCATGACGGATAATGCATTTCAACCTGCAAGAATATCACCCATCCTTTCATGACATAAATCCTGCATAAGTTAAATAATGACTTTGATCTGAATAATTTTAACCAAAACATCGGTCGGTCACCGCGCCCTGTGAGCGGCTCGGGTCCACAGCCCAACTAGCTGCATGGGCAGGAGTGGTTCATGCGAATTCGGAATCGAAATGCTATCCGTGACGTGCAGACTTTGCTGTCGGAATGTGAACGTGTTGACCTATTTGAATATGCGGTAAAATTTGTCGAGAGAGTCCAAAACATGTTCGCGTAACAGACGTTGATCGGCCGACAGTGCATATGTCGCCGTATCCATGTGACTGTCAAACTTAAACGTATCAATCGAGCAGACGACAGTATCCAAAAGCAGGGGATTAAAGATGAGCTTATACTGTTGAGTATCGTTGGTTATTGTCAACATTATTGGTGAAAGATATTTGTTTGTTTTTTATGGAAGTTCAAGTGCACAAGGATAAATTGAAAACGAATTTTTACAGCAGCGTCGATATATTTTCTCTTCGATCTGATTTTGACTTTTTTCTACATTTTACAGTTTAAAATCAATATATTTGTATTTGTCATGTGTCTTGTCCTTAAACATGCCCGTCTTGTAAGTTTTTGTATTTCAAGATATGTAAGTGGGTTTGCCTGTTGATCTGTATGACACACACACACACACACACACACACATACATACATACATACATACATACATACATACATACATACATACATACATACATACATAGTGAATGAATGAATAAAATTTATTTTTATATATACTAAAATGCATAGAATCGAAAAGACTACATCCTTGCAAGCAGGATGACATAAAAAAATGCGAAAATTCAAAATGCGGAATTCACAATGAGCGTGCGACAGTGCCTTCTAGATCGCTGAGATGTTATAGAATTCAATAGCCCCATCTTTAAATATCTTGAATTATATTCACGCTTGGTTGGCGACATTAAATATGTTTTTCTCACGTGCAGCAGACGGCGAGAATCCGATAAGAATCGCACCGTAGGCGAAAGAATGTCTCTTTCACTAACATTGTCACAATTATTCTCTATCGTAACAGTGTAACGTTTATAGGTAGAATGCCTTATCTCGTCGCAATTTATCTTGTGAACTTCAAGTGTTTTGTTTCTTTTCAATCATGTCTCTGTCCGATTGATCTCGACGATGGAACATTCCTTCATCCACACGTGACTGGTTTCCTGTCGTCGCTCATTATACACAACAAACCGCAAGGACGCTGTGAGCTTCTGAACTTGCAGATACAGGCCTAGCAAATTAAAAAGAAACAGCCTATCTGTCTATACTTGTTTATTATATCAACGTTGCATCTGCATTAACAGTAAACATATCCTGCTCTTGTCCCTACCGACGAAGATGAATTTTGTAGAATAAATCACTGCATGTTTCTTTTTCTTTATGGGTGATGTTGCTACGTATAGGCAGAGGCGAAGACAAACAACCGTGGCCGTAATATCAAAACCATTGGCCCTGCCTACTCACACAATAAACATCGACATTTGTGTTGTTTTGCAATGCATATACTGTAGCACATTATGCATTCTCGTCCCGAGTTATTTGAATCAGTAAGACCTATGTGGGCTGACAAATTCAAAATATGTTTGTATGAAATAGGAGAGACACAAGAGAAACTATAACAACTGATTTTAGTTTTTAAAAATTCACCAACTTGAACCAAGTCTCGGCTAAGTCCAATAGAACTTACAACACTGCGAAAATTTTGAGATAGCCTTGTGTTAATCATTCGCAAACAGGACATCGCAGAAGACACTCTGCTTGCAAAGCTGTTAAGACAGTGACTTGACAGTCAGTTAGCAAGACTGAATACAGCTGTAGGCAAGATGCGTGGGATCTGTTTATCTTTGGAGCGACTAGCGAGCAGCTGGAAGTCATGTACAAGGTCACTCTCATCACAAACAAAGAGTCTGTGCTCTCATCAAAAGAAAAAAACAACAAGCAAAACATCCGCTAACAGTGACAATAATAAGTCGAGTCACGTGACACGATTTTGCTCAGAATGCTAATCAATTTCTACTCTGCTTGGATTTGTCTTGTTTTCAATGACACTCATGGAGACGTAACGAATATCTCCATTTAACTAATTATTTCGATACACAATATATAGTTACTTTCTTTTTAAATTTGATTGGCCACTACTCATAGGAGACCATCAATAACGTGACAAAGAAAATTTTCGTAAAATTTTGTCTACAAATGTTAAACTGTAACTGTTTTGCAAATGATAGGATGGTGGACAGTTTTCACTTAAACCTACTATAGAGGGATTGGAGTTTTCGATATTTTCTGAACTGCTTGGCCATAGATTATTGCAATAGTGTTGATTTCAAAAATCAAATTAAAATTCAGGCGACATTGTAATGCATCGCATTGCATTGTTCTGTTCTGTAGTGTTCTGTACTGTGCTGTACTGTACTGTACTGTACTGTACTGTACTGTGCTGTGCTGTACTGTACTGTACTGTACTGTACTGTACTGTACTGTACTGTACTGTACTGTACTGTACTGTGCTGTACTGTACTGTACTGTACTGTACTGTACTGTGCTGTGCTGTGCTGTGCTGTGCTGTACTGTGCTGTGCTGTGCTGTGCTGTGCTGTGCTGTGCTGTACTGTACTGTGCTGTGCTGTGCTGTGCTGTGCTGTGCTGTACTGTACTGTACTGTACTGTACTGTACTGTACTGTACTGTAATGTAATGTACTGTACTGTATTGGACTGGACTGTACTGGACTGGACTGGACTGGACTTGACTGTACTGTGGTGTGCTGTGCTGTACTGTACTGTACTGTCCTGTACTGTACTGTACTGTACTGTACTGTACTGTACTGTACTGTCCTGTACTGTCCTGTCCTGTCCTGCAGTGCACTACACTTTCTGATGGAAAGTCCATTATACGGGTAGCGGAAACGATCAGGATTGTACATGGTTTTTGAACGTTCTTCAAAACTTTGTCTCCAGAGGGATTACCTCAAAAACGTATGTTTCACACTTTCCCTCACGTTCACAATGGGTTACAAATAGGCTTGACCTTCATACTGAAAATACGATAAGGAAAATATAAAACCCAGCGTGGAAACTCTTAAAAATAATGTTCATGCTGACATAGTCGCGAGAATGGTTGGTTAATGGATCGTCCCAATTATTTCTCTTTTTTTCCAATTCATTTAATAGAAAACCTACTATCATTGACATGTTCCAATTATCACAGATTGAATTAATCTTTGTTCATCTTTATGACGTGAATACTCTTTATCCGCCATCCCTCGTTGCGGAGAATCAGAAAGAAGACCACCATTAAAGGACATGTCACCATAGTAACGCCTGATCAGAGACCGCCATCTTTGATCGTGAGACAATCGCATTACAGCGACTGCGCGATGATCTCTCCTCGAATTTTCGGGTTGGCATGGGATTCAGTTACACGGAATTACATACAGCTACGGGGAATACGGCGCGATTGTCGGTAAAACCAGTTACGGATCAAGAAACTCTTCTGTACAACAGTGTGAATATTTAATCATCACGAAGGTTTTAAAGGACATTAGAGTGTTACTTTCAGCAGAGTAAATTTTGACCTAAAGTTTGCGTAAAAAGGTCAACATGTTACACACTGTCTTTTAGTACATTTTACACTTTTTAGTTTTATATTGACCTTGCTTTACCATATTTACAGAAAAGATAGAACTCAGCAACTTTGATTAATATTTTAAGGTAATTTGTCAACGAAGCCACTTTTGCGGTGTGAGATGCTTCTCTTGGAATTCAGTCTTGGTTGCAGACCCAACAATAACCTAAACAGCGGCTTGGAAGAGACGCAACAACCTGATAAAGCCCTACTATTGCGCGACCATACCGAATTCCAGATACGACGATAGGTCGAATATTGTAAGAATTTGTGATATTTGTGATATTTGTGTGTTTTAAATGAAAGGCAAGATGGAACATTTGATATATCCAGAATGGCTTAGAATAATCGGACTTAGTATAAGGTTAACATTGCTTTTAAAAGCCTGTTACAAATGGCAAAGACAACACAGGGCCAAGAAAACATATGGTCATATGTCAAATATCCCTCGAATTTTTAAAATCAGTGGAATCTATGGTAACATTTGTAATAACATCAATTGTCTACCCCAACCAAAGAATATGAAATGGTTTTAACAACCATCATGTCGCAAATATTACGATTAGAGCATGCAAACCAGTTGGTTTTACAGTCTAAACACTGGGTACGACTATGCCAACGAAATACTGCCCCCCCCCCTCTCTCCTCTCTCTCTCTCTCTCTCTCTCTCTCTCTCTCTCTCTCTCTCTCTCTCTCTCTCTCTCTCTCTCTCTCTCTCTCTCTCTCTCTCTCTCTCTCAGTGTTCAGTTGAATTTGACTCGGCAGACATTCTCCCTGATGTCAGTCGTTTGATTAAACATCTCTATAGTTTCATGTCATGCTAATTACAACTCGGCAATGCATGACTCTAGTGTCGGATAGAACATGGCGTGTTAAAGTTTAATACTCTGATCTATATATGAGACGTGGGCGATCTGTAGTGCGTCAGAGAACCTTTAATAATTGAACTGCAAGCAATGAATAGATAAAAGTAGTCTGTATACATTGCAAAAATACAAAACAAAACAATTTCTACATTTTTACTTGTCTTTAGCGTATTAGACCAATAAATTGTGTACATGTATTCTTTTAGTTCGTATAATTAGCTGCCTGTATCCATTTCTGAGATATTATGCCAGATGCGAAACATTAAGAACAAACGAAGTAACTATTTTGGTCATATATCTGACTACAATGGCACGATATGTGCAATTGTACCACAATCCCTTTCTCGAGAATGCTGGATATTTAAAGACTGACATATATCAAAGCATTTCGCCCCCGGCGCATGGTAAATATTTTAGATGAGTCAGCTCGATTTGTTAGTGTGCGTGCATAGGAAACACAGTTCTCTTTGAAGTTGAAGAATTATTGAATTTGGACTCCATATATTATGTGCCTTTATCGTTCGTCGAAAGTTGTTTAACCTCCCCAGTAGCGAGATCGGATAGACAGATAAACCTTTGTTCACTCTCCATAGAATTACAAAAAGGGCCAAAGAGCCTTGACTCACGCCTATAATGTAAATGAGCGCAAAGATTATGGAAATTGCTTTCAGAAAGTTCTAAAGGGTCCTGTGAAATTAGTGTGGTTTACCGATGCTTTAGGTCTTTCGGGCAATTTTACAATTGTAATGGTTAATCTATCGCTGATTCTTAATCCATCGCTGATCATTAATCTTTTGGCGTAGTTCCGAATCCATCATGCCCATAAACGGGAGTGAATTTCTACGTCAATTGTACATTAGATTGAGACGATGGCGAGGCAGAGGTGTATCGAATTACTGGAATTGCAAGATGTAATGTGATACGAAAAAGCTGTAATGTACAGTACTGCAGGAGCCAGCTCCGCAGCGAAACGTTGCAAAAATAATTACTTTGATTGCTACAATCATAATGGCAGTACAAGAAGCTTGCAAATTCAAAATTAAAGAGGTAGGACTCTGTGATCAGTATTGTGTTACATTTCCAGTGACTTTTATAGAGGCTAACGATGGAAACCTAAAAATTATTCTGCTTAATCCTAAAAGTTGGCAGTGTCTGCCACGTTGCATATCTGGCCCACAAGAAGAAAGAATTAAAGAAGGAAAGAAAATGCAGTAACGTTCAAATCCGACTTTTCAAAGGTGATGCTATTTAACAGTGAAATGTTAGCTAGATCGAAGTCTATGCGACCAGCATTGTATGAAAGCAATTTATGAACATGATACTGTTTCGATTTCTTCAAATGCTGAACCCTGGATTGTTTAGATCAAATTGTGCGCCGGGATTACCGGCTAACAATGGGATCAACTTAGGGATTTCTTTATCGATCTCAATTATTTTTTAGTTTTCTTTGTATAGTCTAGGTAATGAAGATGTTTCCATCGAGGTTAGATTTGCTTTGCTTGCGGGCTCTAGTTTTAAATTTCTGAAAGACATAAACAAATGCATGCCAAGGACCCTGCCGACATTAAGAAAATAAGATTACGCATGCGTGACAAATGCGCCGACATGATCGTTAGACATTCATAAAATTGCAGAGAATTTATGCACGATGGCATGAGAAAGCACCTCCTTAACAAGGTAGTTCGCTCCTCAAATTGACAGACTTAAACCTTTGCTCAAACTTTCTGTAAGATAACGTACTAGAGAAGGAAATTACACAATATTTCCCGACATTTGAAATTCAAAATGGTCGCCATCCCTGTGATAACGCTATGGGGAAATTAAATTTCCGATTGTCAAAAATTTTCACAAACTAAAACTGAATTTACACCATAAACTTCAAAATGAGACCCCTCAAGTGGTGGCAAAAAACGTCTTGTAAAAGTTTGAGAATCCGAATACCTGTCCCCGAGGCGCATTCTTCCTTAATGTGTGGATATCGTACTGTAGACAACGGTTCAAACTCAGATTCGTTATGCCTCGCATTTGTCAGAAGTATGTTGGCAGCAGGACACTCGCTAGCAAAAATAAACTAAAGCCAAGGGGTCTAATTTGGAGCGAATATTGACGCTTACTTTATTTTCCATTAAGAGACGACAGTGAAGCAGAGCTGGTGGTTTCAACTCCCACAGAAACTAGAATAAATGGAATCGGCAGCACTTCGTAAACAGATCGACTAACTTATGAAATTTTCTTTTCAGAGTCATTGAGAAAGCTGTGTCCTTTTACTTCTACATAGGAAACTTCATATATGACAAATATATGACCAATGTTAAGGCCAGTTCACTTTGCCAATTTGCATATTTAACTTTTACAATCTAGGGATGTATAACTATTATTCTACAAAAAGCCGGGCATGACCTCCCCATCCAATCAAGAGCAACGTATTGGTGTGCATTACATACACATAAAAATACAAAGCGTGTTAGTTTTCGCGTTCGCCTTTCAGCTCCATTTTCGATGGGTTTTGATGACTTCTATAAGTGTAGTGTCGGCAGTTGAATTCTCGCCGCCATCTTGAATTGGTTCCTATCGCAAAATCGCAAAACAACTGTAACTTACCGGTAATCCACTAGCGCTGTTAGGCGCCAGCAATATTGATAACCCAAGCAGAACCACGTTTTCAGAAACGTAAGAATATTTGCTCTTTCGCCCATTTTTTCTGATCGAAAGAGCATTTGTCAATAAACCTTTTACCTATGAAGTTAAGGGATTCAATTTTTCCCATCAACATTTAAACAAAGGCTCAAGTCGCCTCTACGCGACGCGTCTGACGCCGGCGTCAAGCAACTATCTCATTAAAGTTATGAGATAAAAGTTCACAAGAATAAGAAGACTCGCCGCCTACCCGCATGGCAATGTTAAACAAATATCAGATCAATAATGCTGTGTCAGAGATACACTCAATTTGATATAGCATTCACTTTTTGGCTCGGTTGTCTGTTAATTTGCTGAAGGAAAACCAGCACCATGGGGCCGTCCATCCTCAGACCACTTGATCGTGATTCTTGTGTCTTTCACATTTTGACAATTAAAAGGCAAACGTGGAGACGTTAATTTACGAGAAAAATGCGAATTTGAGGTAGTCTAGGTCACATGGTTGCTGCTCGCTACTAGGATAAATCATGAGGTTTTAAGTTGCTGAAGGTAGATCAATCGTTTATATTTCCTTGATTGATAGGCCAATAGCATTCTTTTCGTTCAGAAAAAACTAAATGTTCTGTATATGAAATGTAGCGGAATGCTCTACGGAAAATGCAACCCTGAGTCAAATCGCAAGAAACACAAGAAAGGTACACAACGGATTTTTCTGAGTTTAAACTTTATTCTTCTCCCGAAACTTAAAGGGAAGATTCTGTGTAAAATTTATGCTCATATCACGGCAATCGCTAAGTCGTCTTCTTTGATTATTCCTTGCGTGTCAACACATGTAACGGGCACGCATGATATAACTTGTCTTGTAATCCTGAACTATTCGTAAAGTCTTCGTGATTTATCAGTTTGTTCAAATCATTATATTTTAGTTGTGTAAATAAGGGTGAAAACATATCACGTGATTTCCTTCATAATAGCATCCAATTTATCTGCCATGCAATTGAACAGCATATCCTTTGAAATCGCATTCTCCTGGTCAGTGTAATTCGTCAACGCCCGAGAGATTTCAAAATCTGAAATACGTTAGGCCTCACACAGATTATATGAAATCATAGCCCCTTTTCAGTGTGATGGCGTCATTTACCCGAAAGATATCCAAAATCGAAAGGATATTATGATGTACACAACGAGGGTGTGTATGAATACTGTGCTTTTCGCTGTCGAATGAATTGCTTGCCCGGAAGATAAACATACGCGCAACATATTATTAGGAAACCTTTTCTATGCTTATTTTTCTGTGGCGATTCTGAGAGCTATGTAACCTTACCACCAATACTTTACACGTCGGAGAATTCCCCCGTGGGTAAAAATGATGAAAAGTGGAGACAGCTGTTGTCCCTCTCGGCTATTATTCTACCATTGCATAGTATCAATAGTATTGATCCCTGGTTCACAATATGTAATAAATAGTGTTCCTTCGTACACTTTTTATGGAAATCACTTGAAGGTATGTGTATTCGACTTTAAGGCACTCCATAGAAAGTTAAGAGCATGCTACTTTTCGGTTATTCCATGTCACAAGACCCAGTAACCAATTCTAGCATCTCCAGATCTATACCAGTTTGTACATTTGAATCCTGAATCCAAATTACAATGTACTTGAATCGGAATCCAAAAATGTAAACTTGGTCAAAGTATCCCAAACTATTTGTGTCGTTGCTGGCTCAAAGACGATGAATCAGGCGACGTCGGAAATTGTGACTGGCAATTCTAAGTTTCCACCCCTGCTCGAACACATGGATTTATTTAGTATTCCTGAGTTGGCGTGAGTAGGTGACGTAAAGATGTAAGGATGCACCAGGAAGCTTCCCCTTTTCACTATCCCATATCAAACATCTACAGCTACAGATTGAGCAATGTCTATAACTCTCATGACACAATCAACTCTCAGGATCTCGAAGTAGACAATAATTTCTGTCCAAGTTATGAACTTGGGTGAGTTTGAATTTTGGTCAAATGAATAAAATTAAAATTCATTTTTCCAACCATACAATTGATACTTAGCGTACTCTACACACGCTTGCAATGCTACGATTTTGTATAATAATTTCGAAGAATTAACCTAAGAAAGAAAAACACAAGAGGAGCATTTTCTGTAGATTCGACAAGAGCACCACAGGTAATGGAGGTTGTCTCTTTTACCCAGACCGCTCCAAGTGCCCATGTGCCTGAAGTGTGTTGCCAGACGCAGGTATGTTAATGCATGGGCATAGGCTACTTACATGTAAAATTCGTTTGAACATACTTTTAATCAGACCTGGTCAGAAAACTTTGAAAATTGCCAAAAATATGTGTCGTATTTAATAAAGTTGAAATTTATCATAATATGTTACCTAAGTCAGGTCACGTGACCAAAATCTGTTATTTTCCCGCCAAATTTTTATATGCAAATAACGAACATTTCCAACCGTTAAAACATCAAAATAGTTAAAATATATTACCAATTAATGTAAAATGGGATAGAAACTTGTGTTAAAACTATTGGCAGATGCAAAATTATTGAATTTTGAATAACATTTCTTCACAAAAAACAACAAATACAATATTTTTTGACGTTTTACATGAACGTTTTGAATGTCAGAAAGAAGTACAGATGGAGTTTCATAAGTGCCATGTATTTTTGAAAGAATATGATAGATGTTGTTTCCAAAAGTGCAGAGAAAATCAAGAAAATTTAACAGGTTACGGTTGGAATATTAAAATTAATAAAAGACGTAAATTTTGGCGGGAAACTATCAGATTTGGTCACGTGACTCAACTTGTCAACATTTCGGCAGACATTTTTTTGTGAAGAATTTAATAATTTCAATAATTAGGCCAAATATCAATCAAATCTGGTGGTTTTTAAAGATAATGATCTTTTTCTTACTTTTTGGCTTGATGGGTACAAAAACCCATGCCATTAACGTACTTGGGAACGGCAGTTTTTGGAGCTGAAAACTAGGTCAACGTAACATTTCAATGGGAATGAATTTCATCATCTTTTCCGTATATCGGTCGACCTCTGTGTTATCAATGTCTACAATCAAAGCATTGGAATAAAGTGACAAGTATTAAATTATATATATATATATATATATATATATAATATACAATTATGTCAGAATTCCTCGTTGGAAATAACAGTGCTCGATGCTAAAATAGAGCGTTATAAATAATAACACAAAATTCTTCTTATTATCACAAAGTAATAATATCATGCATCTCGCAATCTACAGTATATATATATGTACAAGTATATATAGATGTGTATGTTTGAGGGAGAGGACACCAGGGCGGGGAACAGACAAACAAGTCATATTGGCATGGAGATGGTAGGGTTAATATGTCAGGGTGATTGTGGCAGATACCACTGCATTTCAGAGACAGAAAAGACAGATGCTAGTATACCAAACCTGGAAACTGTTTTCAGCCATACACAATCGAATTGGGCGTTGAGTACTGTTGAAGTTTCTTATAACCAGACCTATAGAGTGATATACGGCTCTTTGCGAAACACGTGGTACATACAAAATGTGATCAGTGATCTTTGAAAGAAAATATATGGATCAGTAATAAAGATATCACGCAGTAAACAGAATCTGCAACAGTATTACATTATAAGGGAAGTCATTTCATTTCATCGATTGCCCCATAAAAGTGTATCGGAATTTTAATAAATGAGAAGGGCATAGCGATTAAGTCTTAAAGGGGTCTCGTATTTTATTATTTACCTATTTGTAAAGGCACCGTTGTCTATTTTTATGGTTGTTTCGTGATTCTACGGTGGTTAGCGGCAATGATTCAAAAAGAAACACAGAGAGAAGAAAGTGAATGATGTCCCCGTAACCAGCAAGAGTTTCACATTCGCTCAGTTGGTGTTCAAAACGCAAACGTTTTTCTGAAAAGGACAAAGTAGGACACGGTCCTTCCAGCGAAATCGTGAAATGCCTCGACTTGAACATCTGCCTGCGAATGCACAAAGCAATCAACTGCAAACGTTCGCCGGGCACGTGGGAACGGCACCCGAAAGGAGAAAAAACGTAAGTGATTGAAATGCTGAATCAAGATCGAGTAGGTCTTCGGCAGGTCAACAGAGTATTTTTCAAGATGCTTATGAAAACGATGGCCATAGGGTAATCATCTGAGCGAATCTAGATTGAGGATTAGATGTGAAATCACTGGAAAGCATGACACAGCGTATTGAGATACTTTCAGGGGAATTCTTTGACCAATCGAATCCAGATTTCCATGCTTGAAACGGGAAAAGATTAATCACCAACGAATAACGTACCCAGCGTTTAGCCTCTCTGGCGGAACGATAATTTGTGTTTAATGTTTACAAATCATGATTGCGATATACTCCCGTTGTTGCACACTTTCGGGTCACTTTTTTGTGGAAAACATTCTGTGACGGAATAATAACTGTCGCTGCCGTAAAGAGGCTCAGGCATTTTACGACAATATTAGCACAGGCTTAGCTCTGACATTTCATTCTCCCAAAGGATAGTCTATTCAGGTATATTGCATCAGTACTCTTCAAATCCTCGGGATTTTAAAGCCTTGGCCTTCGTTTGACCTAGGCTGTACAGTCCCAGGATAGTAGTCCTTGATGGCAACAGCAACGGCTTCTGAAATCGATGGGCGTTAAGGTGAGAACTTTATGGCAGAGGTTTCACGGAAAGTACCGATGAAGTACGTGTTTTCCCCTCGATCAATGACGAAATCACTTCATTTGCAAACAAACACCTTTCAAGGTCTTGGCTTTGGCTTGAAAATCCCAGTTTAATTTGCTCTCAAGACGGTATGGAAGAGAAGAAGAAGCCGAATAGGTCTGCATTTCCCCTCGGCGTCCATGAAATCCGAACAGTTCCGTTTTCATTCCAGTCACCAGGATCGGGAGATGAAAACAGGAAGGTACTTCAGAGCTTTCCACTGGCACATTATTTCCTGTCTCTGCGTAAAATCATTTTTGTAATTCGACATCGCCTCATGACTTCGTTTGACGTTATAATAGCTTAGCTGCGGGGAAGTTTTGCCGGTTACCATGGCTCCAGATAACACAATATCAAGTCGTAGCATCCAAACTCACTTGTGTTATGGAACTTCAACACGAGCACGTTGTTTGTGCCGTGACAAAGAAAGAGCAGAAACGTTCAAGGTCGCGAAGCTTAGCCGAAATAAAGATCACGTCTTTAACTTCTGACAAATAAGGGTAGCAAATCACATTTAGATTCTTACCAGAAAAATAACTTTGAAGAAGATAGCATAACCTGTCAATATTATCACCCTTAACACGATTGGAACTAATGCGGGATAATTGGATTTTCATATTTTTCAAATTTCTCAAAAATGTTAGGTGCCCTATAGTTGAATGTCACAATATTACAAATTACTCATAAAAAAGTGTTTATTATAAAAGAAAAGTAGATGAGATTACATTTGTAGATGAAATCGACATTACTTCATCATCCAATTATCCCAAATTAGTTCCAATCGTGTTCCTTTCAGTTGCGAATGGCGGTATTTGCATATATCTTGTCTTTCCACTGTTATGAGTCAAGTTAACACCATTCTACAAACTGCTGATGTGCAGCGTCTTCGGAAGGTTATATCTGATTGGTCGATATCACTATTCACCATAACTTAGGGAGTATATTTGTATTATTTAATTATAACGGTAAAATTCAGCCAACCAATTGGATAACAGCTTCCGAGACGCTGCATATCAGCCCTATACAAATAAAGCTAAATATTGGCTTCGTGAACTGGTGAATTATTCTAGACACCAAAAATAAAAGAAAAAAGCGTTTCCTTGCTAATTTTTGCATAGATGTTTCAGACTTCGATACTTGTATTTGCGCGATAAAGATACGGAAAGAGAGCTTAATAAACACGTGCATGGCATGCCATATAGTATCAATAGTGAGACATATGCCCAAATATGGCAAAGCCTTAAAGCGTGTCTTTGTTTGTTTCGAAATCAGTGAAATGCAATAACTTCATGGAAATTCATTAAATTAATAGAAACGCCGCCTTTGACGGGATGGAAAGCCCCGAAGGCCCCCCTCAACTAGCGCATGAAACTACGTTGCTACACAAAAATTAACAACGCTACCATAGCTTTTCGTCCTCTTTTGATGAGGTAAAAAGAACTGAATCAAATTATGATAAAACAGTATGCAACAAACATATAACGCCTATTACTAAAACTGCATATATCCTCGTATCACTCTGTATTGTTTCAAAATTTAACCTTTGCCGTGTGCTGTAAAAATGGGCATTCCTTGTTTCATTTAAGTTTCTTGTCTTTCAACAAATGTTATCAAAGAATAGCACATAGATGGCACTGTACATCGTATCTTCATCTGACCAGGTATTCGAAACCAACTCATTACTAAACTAGTACTTGCACGCCCCCCGGGACTGTCCCTTTCACGTATATTAGATCTTAACACGATTTACTGACACCCAGTGCGCATCTCCTGGCGTCGCTCGTAGAGCAACTGACAAGCACACGGGGATTGTGTTCTCCTACTTGCCCTAGGCTATTCAGTCGAGTGGATGTGAAGGGTGGAAAGGAAACACAGAGAAGAAGAATATAATTCACTCGTTTTCGCGTGAATGCAAGTACTCCCCGTGGTGGAAATCTTTTTTGAGAATAGTTGATGTGCCTCGTTTTAGGCGCAATTATCGTCATTGATGGCAATGAAGAACAGAGGGGCTTTGAAACAGATTTTTAGAGACTTTTTCTGTATAGATTTAATCTGGATGTGTGGAAAGCACTCTACGTTAAATGTTGTAGCCCCTTCTTTCATGAAGAGATTGATAATTGGGAGGTTGATAATTGGAACATCTGCGGAATATTGAATCGTCATTTCACTATAGAAATGTGGAACAGTGTATAAAGTTCACTGTGTATGCAAAGCTTCCCCACCAGGCTGATACTGTTCAATGACAATGTATTGGCAACATGATGCCATTGACCTCTGAGTAGATATATCGGTATTGCTAAGTAGTAAATAGGTGGCTTGGGCAAATCCAATCATTCGAACAGTAAACTTTGGACATATTCTTCTTTTTCTCCATTTTATATGACCTCTGGCAAATACAGCAACGTGGCTCTTCTTAATTGACTTCGTTTTGTGCCATCAATCGTCAACTTGACATCGCTACCTCATTATCGATTACGTCTCACGACCGTAACCCGTCTACGTTCGCCTGTTGAGCATCAACATGGGACCCGTGATGGCGTGCTTCCTGAAAGGGGTCATGACGTCATTGAATCACCTACATCAGTCTCGATATGAGGGGAAACGTTGCGATAATTATATTTTTGTACCGTCTTGAGACATTCTTGTATAGTCAGCCGTACTTTTTTGACCTCTCATCGTGATCTCTCCCGGTGAAAACAGAATCGTGAAAGAAGGCATACGGAAGTAAGCGTAGTTGTGATCAAAAGCAAAAGTTCCGCGGCAGTTAGTGAGAAAGTTCAACGTATTTAGAATTACCTTGTACATTATCAAGGTATGAAAATGATTACTTGCAAATGTTGTTGATGGCACAACTTCTAACTTGATCCTTTCAAAAAACAAGTATTTACCTATCTTCCTATCTTTCTACCTATCTACCTATTTATTTATTTATTTATTTATTTATTTATTTATCAATTATTGATTTGTTATCACTTCAATGATCAGATAACCTGATTTTCAGGGAGGACCATTAAAAATCACATCAGAAAGAAACAGGTGATGTGAAATATAACAAAGGAGCGAAAACTGAAAGGGAGTAAGAAAACTAAATGGCACTGAATACACAGAGTTTATCACACGCACAGGCCAAGTTTGTGATAAATGGACAAAATGCAAATTTGCATATTTCTGCACAATCTGAAAAAAGTCAGAAATAGATCATCCCTAGAGACCTATGTCTGCTATGTACCAAATATCGAAGCTATCTGACCCGTAGTTTTGATGAAGAAGATTTTTAAAGATTTTTTGACAAAATTGCCAAAAAATGCCTTAAAATACAAATATGCAAATCTTACTGAAGTCACCATAAATAAACTGCATATTAAATTTCAAAGCAATCGGACATGCACTTTCAGAAGAAGATTTTTAAAGATTTTTTGACCAAAATTGCCAAAAAATGCCTTAAAATACAAATATGCAAATGTTACTGAAGTCACCATAAATAAACTGCATATTAAATTTCAAAGCAATCGGACATGCACTTTCAGAAGAAGATTTTTTAACCAAAACAGCAAAAAATGCCCCAAAACACAAATGTGCTACTTTCACCACGATTTGAACAAATTTAAGTGAGGTCACCCCAAGTGAACTGCATATAAAATTTCAAAGCAATCTGACTTGCGGTTTCAGAGGAGAAGACAATTGTTGATGGACGACGGACGACGTACGGACGGACGGACGACGACAACGACGGACGACGACCGGAAAAGTGGGGATTATATTGACTTTTTACGAGGACGGGAGTATACTTTTACCTCCGAACTCGGGATAGGCGTCGTTTCTCCTTATTCTAAAAAAGTCAGATAACAGCAGTACGCCTAACAACAGCGACGCGCATTTCACATTAATGATGCCAATGAACTGAAAACATCTCCGGTTCCATGCGGTCGAGGTCGGTCAACTTCCTGTAATGTGATGATCAGATGATCGTAATGTATTGTTCTCCTGCGGGTACTCGGTGACCCGCTGAGTAGATGCAACGAAAACAGAGGTGAATTTTGCCCTACTAGTTGACGTAGGCGGTAAGTCGGACTTGACGACTCGACCAACGGGGAGAGGGAAAACACCTACTGACGACAATCTGTCGATGCGCAAACTGTCAGTTAAATTCAAACTAATTAACTTATGTCCGGTTAAATGCGGTCAAGGTCATTAAATGTTCCTCCATGCGCAAACGACATTCGTAATCGTAAATGTTACTTTGGCGTTCGGTCTATAGCTAAGGAGAAACGATGGATTTTGATAAAAATCAGTCACAAGCGTAAAGAACTCTATGATTCTCAAAAACAGCAATTGCGCAATGATTAAAGCGTCTACAAAGTGTGATCAAGAATGTGTAGTATCCTATCATCACTCGAAATGACATTCAGTGACCATTGATCATGCAAAATGCTCTTTTAAAGGGGCATATTTCTTGATGTGCTAAACTTGCTGTTCCAGGCTTTTGTGCACCTATCTGAATCATACTTTGCAATCTTTCTTTTCCGTTTAATTTTAAGTAACTTGAAACAATTTGATTCCTGTTTAATCTCATCAGGCGCATGACTCTCTAAGAATCCTTCTGATATAGGTATTGAAATTGACATCAACGGAATGGAAATTATTGATAAAATTATTTTGAGTATGTCAACTGAAAACAAAGAAACACCCATCCTCTTACCGCTGAACAATAGGGAGATGGTTCATTTTAACCTCTGAATTGCTATGTCACAGCCTTAATGTCTTTTTGATACTTTGTTCATGATCTCAGTGTCTAGCTACTGCTTCTTGATCTATAATGCCAAAGATAAAGTGCTTTTAATACGTATATGTTAGTCATGCCCATTGTAATATTGATGCATTGATGGATTTGAATGTCGAATGGTTTGTACTGCGGTGTAGGCCTGTATATTGCTTCATTGTGGGTGTGGAAATTGGATGGCATTTTGTACATGGATAATACAAAGAGTTAATTGGTTAAAAGTGGTTAATTGTAGATTCTGAGACGTGTATAGTTCGTCTAAGTGTTGTCAAAATATTTGATATCCTTTATTACATTCATTATTAATATTAGATACCATTAAATTAACATTATACATTTATGGATTTTCACCATGATACGTGTAATATCCTGGGAGTCAAACACTAGAAGATGAAGTCAACGCCAAAGAAGTAAGGCATACAAAGTGTAAGTAATATATTTTAATAATTGTAAAATGTCATGTGCCGTTTCACATACTGAATTTAACATTTGGTAAGTCTAAAAAACAATCAACTTGAATAAAGATTGCAAACGAATTGAATTTTCTTTTCAATTAAGAATAAATAGGGCCTAATATGCATGATAAATAATAACTCATACATACATACATACATACATACATACATACATACATACATACATACATACATACATACATACATACATACATACATACATACATACATACATACATACATACACGCGAATGTATATACATCAAATACTGATGAATATTTCAGTTTAAAACCATCAGTTACGATTTGGAAATTTTAACAATACTTTATTTCCACCGCCTCAAATTTTAGAAATAGGAAAAGATAAATTTTGGTACATGCGTTTTGTGCGTTTCAATTTTCAGTTCATCGAAAATAAAGAATTGCATTGGGCACCGAAGCAATTTGGTTAAATGCATGTGCTGAAATGAGCTTGGTCGTTAGGTTCTATTCACATTGCTTTGTTCTTTTTTGTTTTGTTTTATTTTGTTTTGTTTTGTTTTGTTTTGTTTTGTTTTGTTTTGTTTTGTTTTTGCCCTGCACGTCTGCTGCACGTCTGTCCGGATGAGGCGATAAAACAAGAGGCCTGAAGAAAATGGACTATTCCCTTTATCTGATTATCATCAAACTGACATTGAAGCTGACAATACAAACTGTTACAGTAATACACGATTTGTGAAATAAGGTAAATTGTCTGTCTAAAGTACGGTGGGCGTGAAAAGCATTTCCTGCATCGTACCTGGGGAACATCAACTGATTGGCCGGTCTTTACGCGTCTACATCACGACCTTCGCTCCACTTTGTCTTCTAGACTCCTCTGCTGCACAAAACAGTGCCTACGCATCCGTCGACCCAGTCCCTATGAGACATGCCCTATCGTACCTTTATCCTATTACAATTAACTCTGACTTCGACTCGCACCTGCGATGAGACTGGAGGTCCCATGACAACGTCTGGTTACACCTTGTCACATAACCGTCGTCCTTCACAATATAATGCACTTATGCAAACACGATTTCGACAATCCAGGAGATCGGGGGTCATGACGGAGGGCATATGACATCCGAACGCGACATTTATACTCAAACTGCTCAAATAATAAAGTATGGTGTGTTTTGCTTGGAAGGCATTTAGAGGGAAGGGTCGCCGGAACCGCGCATGTGCGACTTTCTTGTTTACAAACAAGCATTTCATGCACGATATCGAGATGCATCACGTCAACATAGCTGCAACATTTAAATTTTACGATTTACATTGTGACAAACATGTTTTAAAGGGCCAGCAATGCTAACTTTCGATATTTTTTGTTTTTACTGTTTAACCATAATTCTTGTTCTACTCCCCAAGGCATGTTGATATACACAGTGTTCAGCTTGTCAGCTCAGCCTGTACATGTGTAAACTGCTCTGTTATTGTTGAAAAGTGACTTCTGGTCCGGACTAGAATTCAAATGTAAACAATAACAATGCATTTTAAACATATAGACGTTATGTTAACATGCTAAATAGTGGGCTGTTTCAACATTCTTTAGGGAATAGAATAAGAAGTTGCTATGGATATACAAAATAAAAATAAAGGAAAAATCATCAAAATTAGCAATCGCCATTTTACCTCGGAAGCAGTGTTAATATTGGTCCTATGGCTCCCGTGTGACCTTTGACCGCAGTTCCTACGACTCCCTCCCTTTAAGATGTGGACACGGTCGCTTCGTTTTTGTCATTCCTTCCAGCATTCAATCGTTTGACTATATGTATTTATCAAATGCAAATAAACTAATACCATGAAATCATTTAAATCGATATGCATTGCGCAATTGCCACTACTCCTGTGTCCCCTCAGCTGCCAGCTTGATCAAAAAATACTGGAGATAACACTAGATTCAGAAAGAGAATGAACTACTTTGCGTTTTTTGAAATTTGAATAATTTGCATTTTACAGATTTTTTTTCAGATCTGCTACTTTGTTTCATATTATGAAAGTAATAGACTAGCCTAACTGTCGTTACATGTAATATATATATATATATATATATATATATATATATATATATATATATATATATATATATATATATATATATATATATATATATATATATATATATATATATTCATTCATTCATTCCAATCTATGGCCATTTTTACTGACTCCCTGACAAACCGACCACAGAATCTTTGGAGCTCATTAAGACGAATATATCATGGCTTTCATGCATATGCCATTACAACAATTGCCTATCTAGCCATCGAAGTATAAATGTCAAGCATTTTAGTAATTGACATCAACACAATCTCAAATAGATTCAGTATAGGAGATATTATTATCGTATCATTTCTGGGTATCATTGCCGCTAATTTTCTTTGACGGGCTTTTTCATTTCTTGCGGGCCTTGTAGCGGGTCTTTTGTAACATAGTATCCCATGGTTACGTGCGTTGGCGTATGAAACACGCGCGAATGAACGTGCCGCGGTTCTCTGAATGGGTACAACAGTGGAGTCGATTTGGAGAGCGTGGGTTCGTAACTTTCTCTTTCACAGAATTGAGGTGTCGTATTTTAACCTTCGGGATTGTCTGTGAAAGGAGAACATTTATTGTCCTGAAAAAAGCGAACTGAAGAAAACCGTTTTGCCAATAAAAAAGATCACAGCCAGTTATCGAAACCTTCTGACGTAGTAAAGCGGAAATGGATGCATTCTCCCTGAAAACGAGTATGGTGCTTTTACTTTTGGATAGTTTGCTTCAAGATAAGGAACTATCGAAATAAGCAATTATTATTATTTTTTTGAAACATGCTGAGTAAATTAACTTAGGCCGTCTTATTTTTGTGAGTCCTAATGTCCTATACAATCGAGAATGTCGGCCATTTTGAATTTCAAATATATGTAAATTATGATAGTGAGGATAATTACCTCCAAAATTTTGACGGTGAACTTTGATATTTATTTTTGATTTTGAAAGACAAAAATGAGTTTTCTTGAGCTAAAGTATGGGTGAAAGTTTAAAACAGTTATTCTCAAAATGCCTTCTGTCTAAGATAGAACGTGCAGCTGGTATTCGACTCTCATTTTTACAATACTTTACCGCTGATTGTGGGGACTTTGAAGTCTGTTGAGTATTAAAGGGAGGATGTGGTCGGAACTTTGCTCAAAGGTTGCCAGGGACCCCTACGACCGATGTAAACACCGTATCTAGGGTACGTTGGAGATTGATGAAAGTTAAAACATGTATGTTAACAATTGCTGTCGTGAAATTTAAATGTTGCATGCTATATTGACTTGATCCATTAAGACATCATGTATAAAATACATTGTTTGTCAACAAGAAAGTCGCACAAGCGCAGTTCCCACGACCCTCTCCCTTTATACGAAGTTTCATCGTCTTGTTTTTGTGAAAATCGAAAATTTATTTGTTTCTGTCGAGTTACTACAACGATAAAGGCCAGTTTTGAATGCATTTATCGATAGGTACTTGTAATTTGTTTCTCGTTGTACAAAATTTGCATGATGACGCCTGATTCTTATTCTTGATATTGAAAGGGAGATATTTAAAGTTTCCTAATGGTCACTTTCAGCAAAAGTTAATCGGGTACATATTGCCATGACAATAACCAACACGATTGGAACTAATTTGGGATAAATGGATTTTCATATTTTTAAATTTCTCAAAAGTGTTAGGTGCCGTACAGCCGAATGTTTCAATATTACAAATTACTCATAAAAACAAGTGCGTATTGTAAAAAGAAAAGCATATGAGATTACTTTTGTAGATTAAATCGACATTATTTCACCATCCAATTATCCCAAATTAGTTTCAATCATGTTAACAATAGTAACAAAAGTAGAAAACTGAAACTTCCAAGTTAATGTATATGATGGTATATAAAATGTGTCTTTTGATACGAACCATCACCGTTTCAGTATTCTGCAGATTAAATCCTTGGTAATTGATTTGGTCGATCAAATTTACGCGCTCACAGGTAAGCTTATACGCGGCCGGTGGTCATATTTGAGTTGCAGCTATGATTTGTTGAAATCTAAGCTATGCTTTCGTCGCCAATACTCTGTGGTCATTCTTCGGTGAACATTTTACATAAGTGGTAGTTGGTTTGTCAAATCATCTGATATCGAAAATAATGGAAAGAGATACAGCTAACGGGCGGGTTTTAAGTAGAAACGGCAAAAACAACAATAACAACAACAACAACAAAACATTAAAGAAAACAATCGACGGTTTTGTATCATTCATGATTGGCGGGTACTTCATCGGAATCAACTTAGTAATTTACTTGGGTAAACTAAATCTACTCACCCCAACGCACTACCAACTATTTAGAAACACCTCTTTTACATGTTTTCGTCTAGATTTTGAAAATTTAATGTATTGGGGCGGGGACAGCTCCACATCGAAACCATTTTCACGTTATGGGTAATTCTCGTGTGAAGCGTAATTATTTTCTGTCAAACGTTTATATGGATTTTCCTTGTCAGATCCAATCACGGATCGTCGTAGTATTTCGCCATAATAATATTGCCATACTCCGAAGAAAAAATGACAGTCGAAAACACAAACAAAACGCTTCAGATGGGAATCCCAAATTACACAAAATTGTTCGATGTGTGGAGCCGCCTCTCCGACTCTGAATACACTCGAATTTATTAAATTGAAAGCGTTCCATAACACTTATTATGATGTTTTGTGAACTCTCCAGAATACTGTGAAGTACTATTTGTTGCGGAGAAAGTAATTATAATCTTCTCGTTTCTATAGCTCTGATTAGCGTGCAGCCTATTAGTAACGATGCTGATGAAACCATTGATGCGAGGGCGGCCCTTTCCATGCGTACGAGTTACGCGTTAATGACCACCTACTTTGTCGCTCACGTGATTAGACTTCGAAATGTTCTTGCTTTTTCGTTGACTCCTAAAAACAGAGAGTAACAATATAAGGAAAGAATTAAGCCCATCTTTACATTTTAATTTGATTTTAAATCGTTATCTCATAATTTGCTATTCGCTGATTGCATCCTTTTACGATAATCTCTGCAAAATCATATGACCAGACTTGTTCAGATCTACTTTCACCATTTGAATGCCCTTCTACATATGTGAAGTGAATGTGAAGTGAAGTGAATTTTATTTTTCACCAGAAATATGTAGACAAAATGTATACATGTACGAAAGAGAAGACACAAGTAATCTTAAATCTGGTGAGGGTCACAGAAATAGTTCTCAAGAGTCGAGTCCGTGTCCCTAAGAAAAAAATTTACAGACAGATAGTTAACGTGGCTATGTTGGATGGCAAATTTGTATGTACATGGTGAAAACGTAAAACATTTGCTGTACAAAAGGAGACAACTGAAGTGAAATCGTAGGCTCTTTTACATGTTTACAATAACGGCATAAAAATATTATGTTCAGGAAAATCGAACAAATATTTATCAATGGTCTAGAAGGTAAGCTTTCAGTGTTTTTTTAAATACAATTCTACTTGAAATACTTTTGATATAGCATGGGATGTAATTCTAGCGGTAGGTAGCTGAGTATTTTACGCCATGTTTACTTTGTGTCAGATTTACTCTAGGTACATAAAAATTGTCTTGTTTGGAAAAGCGAGTTGGGTGATTGTGGGATATTGAATCTAAATAGTAGGCACACTGGCCATGTAACAAATCAAAAATAAAATATACAAGTATGAAATTTACATACATGTAGTTTTAAATTGTCTAAGATTCATGTTTTGTCCGGTCATATTGCAAAATCATCGCCTCCGCATAGTTAACCTATCGTCCTCTCCATCAGGAAAAATCTCCATTTCAAGACAAACACTTAAATTTATAGGTCAACATGTGAGAGTGAATAAATCATGGTCGAGAAGAGTTCACAAAGATGTGAGATGCGAATACCTCGAGGCACCGCTCACCTCCATACCTACCTACTCCATTTAACGGTTGATCGATTCTTGGTCGCGCCCTCTGACAACATCATCGCGGCTCTTGGGCTAAATTTTCTAGTATTGGCAAGATTGTGCCGGTACAATATATATTGATGACTTGTGTTCACAAAAAGGCACGATTAATATTGCTCCAAAGAAACTCTCACTTTTCGTTTAATGACACGTTCATTCTTCAAACTGCGGTAAACTTCGCTACTTTCAAAGTGTTACGCCTATATATAATGAGCCACAATGAATAAAAAATGGAGCGATGATTTTGCTAAGGATTTTGCTAAGGTTTGCCACTGTACAGGTGATCGTGGCAGGATCCACTTCCAACGTTATCTCTGTGACGATCTTGTCAACAAGGCCATGTGCATGCATCACAGCCATGGGCAAGGTTATATTCTGTGACAATCTTGTCAATAAGGACTTGTGTATGTATCACAGCTATGGTCACACTGACAACCATTGGCGTTTATGTAGTCGCGTATTGACACGAGATCATAGCAGAGAGTGGATATTTCAAACAAACCCACACGTATGTCTGCTCATTGTATTGTAGTTGTCATGTACTTTATTTTCCATACCAAGACGCCTACTATAGAATTTAAACACGACATATCTGATTTAAAATAACAAACGAGGTTGTACACTATAGGATAGATAGCATGTCTTGTAGTCAATACAGACATCATGAACATATTTGCAATCATGTAAAAGTATGGACATAAATCGTGGACCTCAGAATTACAATAAAATGTCTTTATTTAATATTAAATTAATTTTCAAAACTTTAAAATGAAACCAGAATCTACCTATGTTTATAGGCACACATTTTTCATGGTCATTATGCTGATAAAATCATACTTGTGATAATATTTTTCTTTACAAGAATGAATGTTAAATATTTTAAAAAATGACATCGTGATCTGAATTGCAGAAGCCCTCTTAAAGCATATATTTTTATGACGTGAATTCAAATTAAATAATCGGTGAAATTTTCAACAGTCTTTTCTCAACAGCTTCAAATTTAGAAAACAGCTCGTCATTCTTTTACAATGTTATTACATCAAGAATTTCAGACTTCAAGAGTTGGTGAAAAGTGCGTGAGGTGCAGTAGCATTGCATCAGAACAAACAGTTGTGGATCGAAAACAGAAGCTCATTTTTCTTTGTTTTGGGGATTGAATTTTTTACTGTCTCGGAATGTGATTATTTCGTCCTGGATGACAGTAATAGCCAATCAATGGAATGGTCTCACTAAACTTGCAGCTGTTTTAAAAGAATGAAGGCCGAGGTCTGGATAAACAAAAGAAAATGCAAAACTTAACACTGATGGCGCTCACGGCATCATTTTCATCGAGATGAACAATGTCACAGAATGCAGAGTACGAGATAGTTTGTTAATAATATATTACAGATTTCTTTGCTGATATCTTTTTTTGCAGGGCACACTTGTATTCACGATTGTATCCTCATTGTACAGCAAGAAAAAAAAACTTTTTAGGTCCTCAAAAACTCCAGCATTAACCCTTTCACTATAAAGGTTTGGTCCAAATCCATTCTTTTCACTGGTGAATTTGGACCTGTGTACAGAGACACAGGGGGTGAAAAGTTGGTTGAATATTCACCATGGAAAACCCTTCCCCTTTGATATTTTATAATGTCAGTGAACCAAAATCACATGCACATTGTTAAACTTTGATACACGCAAGATAAAACCGTAACAAAGTGGAAAATGGCATGGCTGTGCATTCTAAGACGATTATATACTTGTAGACATTTTGATCAATCACATTAATGGGAATATTTTCAAAAAAATGATGAGGTTGGTTTTTAAAATTCATTTGTGAATTTTTGTGACTTCGTCTTTGATCCAGCTCCACACCATATCTGCCATCTCTTCACTTGACTCCAGGCAGAATGCGTGTTTGAATCCCCTCTTACACAGCCTGATGTCGCCATGGGGAAATATGCGCTTCATTTTCTCATAGTAGCTGACGGGACACCAATGGTCGGTGGCTCCGTAATAGAAGAGCAGCTTGGGTAGGTGGTGACGGATGGTTTCCAAATCCGGAAGGACGACTTCCTTCATCTCACAAGCTGCCATGTACATCTGATTTGAGACACACACAGGACTGAAGAGATTCATGGTTGCATTGTAGGTGCACGGTGCCACCTGAGAAAGATGGGAAAAAGAAATTTGATTTACCGCTATTTGTGAGGCAAGCCAGGCTCATTGAATTATGAATATGAGAATAACAATTAGATCTCTCCTTCATGTCTACACAAAAAAGACACTGTGAACAAAATCTGAAAGCCTCATTGTATTTTTTATGTAAATTACCATCCCATACAGCACTGTAATTATAGCCTTCTATTGTAGTTCACTGGTGCAACAGTAAGTGCCAAATTTACAAAAAGTGGTTAAGCTACACATAGGTGTAGAAGGCAAACATCAAAGCGCCCTCTTAAGGTCACAACACAAACCTGCAGATGACACGATACTATAAATTTGTCAACTCTGCAGAGAATGATCAAGAGTTCTGACTCAATCCTTTCACTCCCATGTTCATGTACAGAAGTCTGGCTTCCCATAGAAGACAGCCAACTGTACCAAACTTTAGAGGTAAAAAGGCGTTTCCACATACAGATGCTATAACAAATTCTAAAACTGTGTCACAATGTTCAGTTGGAAAGCACTGTACAAAAGACTACATTTCTGTAACTTTTGATTCTTTCACTGCCAGACTGTGGTACATCTATGTAATTGTAGGCATCATAGGGCAGTGGTTAGGGTACAGGACTCATGGGATAGTGAGTTCAACATCTGGTAAGGCCAAAAAAACAATTGTGCTGTTCCGATAACATGGTTTTCAAAAATATGGTAGTAGGTTGGCGGGAATTTTTTTTTCCAAAATATTTTTATTTTTAAATATGCATTTTTCAGGGGTTCAGTGCGATCAAACACTGGCCACAACATTTCCAGAAAAATGTATCATATATATAAAAGGAAAAAACATAAAAGACATCCTCGTTCCAGCAAAAATCAAATGCCAAGTAACAAACGCGTGATTTTACTGTTTTTTTCTTTCTTTTTTTTAACTTCCCTGTTTATGTAGCTCTCTACAAAGTTTAGGGTCGGCAGGTAAAAAATATGGTAGGTCAGGTTATTGGAACAGCACAATGTTTTTTGTTTGGCCTTAGAACATAGTAACTGAGCCACCTATTGTCATCGGAGGATGAGTTTTTGAGACTCCTGTGTGGTGTTGTGCCCTGAAGCACATTGGTTGAATGTATATAGGAATGTGTGAGTGACATAGATCTCATACGGCCCTGCAACTATGATAGATGGAGTGCATGAAACTTAAAGTAGTATGGACCTCAAAAACTGAAAGACTTTAACTTTTGCTCAAACTTTCCTAAATGAAACTTTTGACCATTCTCTTACCAAATCAAGAATAAAATCTGGGGTCACCATGCAAAATTTGGTACTACAGAGACAAATTACCTAAGAGTAGGATTTCCTGATATTTGAAATTCAAAATGGCTGCCATCCCTGTGTTAACTCTTCGGGGAAAAATAAAAAACAAATTTCTGATTTTTGGAAAACGAATATGGTAAAAGCTTTTTTTGCACCAAGAGCTTTAAAATGAGCCCCTACAAGTGGTGGATCAGAATAGATAAAGTTTGAATGCCCGAATATCTGTCCCGAGGCACGTTAAATTATATATTACTACTTCAAAATTAGTTACTTACTAATTGTCAGCAGGATAGTTTGACCTGTCTACGGGCAAATGAAATGGTAGGGATGAAAGCATTGATACAGTACACTCTGACTCACGTTTCGGCCTCTGAAGTACCACAGGATGAGGCTCCACTGGACGTGTGCTGAGAGGTAGGACAGTAAAACTACAGGTAAAAGAGCTGCCCATCGCAGGTAGACCAGGATAGGGGCCATCCATGTGCCTTTGGGTGAATCCCACATTCCCTCGATGGTTGGAAACAGCATGATGCATTTTAAGACATTAAGATGAGGCATTCTCTTGAGAATTTCTAGAATGAAATAGCATCCTGTGGAGAAGAGATTGGTCAGGTTATTAGAACTTGGCATTGAAAATGAGTCTTTGGAGAAACAAAAGAGACGAACGTAAATAGTTTGGGATGATGAGACTGGCCTACTCTTCACTGGGCACTTGTTTATGTCTTACTATTAAAAGGCTATTGACCAAATCAACTCTTGAGGTCTCTTATGGTAGTTTGTGCCTCGAAAATGAAAAACTTAAGCTTTTGCTAAAACTTTCCTCAAGCAAACTTTCGACCACTCTCTTTCGAAATCAAGTTTTAAAATCGGGAGTCAACTGACAAAGTTTGATACCACAGAAGCAACCTACCAGATGTTTAATTTAGACTTTCTCACACCTCCTCGTCTCTTACGCAGTTCTATCCTAAACCATATGGTGATGCACCCTCAACAGTCTTTCTAGCAAGCAAGGCTCACTGAGCCAGCCGGGTTAAAGCATAGTGGAACCTAGCTAACTTCACTGGCTTGCTGAGTCGAGCTTTGCTCAGCTCAACTGCTGAGGATGCTGGGATGGTCTGAGGAGTTGCCAGCGAGGGGCTGTGAGAGTGTCTACATTTCAATATACATGTAATTCAAAATGGCCACCATCCTTGTGTTAATTATCTCTAGGGGTAAAAGTAAAATTCTTGATTTTCAGAAATTCTGGAGACAATATTATTTACCCAATAACTTTCAAAATGAGCCCCACAAGTGATAGGCCAACAGAATATTGTTAAAGTTTGAGAGTCTGAATATCTGTCCTCGAGGCGCAATTTGCGTTATGCGTGACCAGCAATCTGTTCTCTTGCCTTGTAAGTTTAATCACTATGTGAGCTCTGAGTTACAATTGTCATGCTTTGATGTGTATATCTGGGACCAGCAAAGCAAGTTGGCTTTTGCCAGTTCACCACTATTGATGTGATCAGCCATAAACAATGGAGTTGTTCCACTCATTCTTAGAAAGCATGACAGATTGTGCTGAACTTTCATCCTTCAATTTCTCAATGGAGATATGAAGAAGCCAATACACTTGTGGCAAGTTTGGAGATGCACTGTATTCTTTTGGGTCGTAGCTGCTTGCCATCGGTCGTATACAGTGTGTCAACTTAGGACCAATATGCTCTTTATGCAACATTAGACTGTCGACAGTCATTTGTGCCATTTTCATCATTGCAGTAACACTGGACATGACTGAGTCATGAGCCGATGTCTTTTGTCAGGAAGGGTCTAGTGGCTTGTAAGAGTCCCTCGTGCCTTTGACATTTGCACTCATACCTTCAGCATTCATAATTTGCGCCTTTGGCACTACATTACAATTCCCCCCCCCCCCACCAACCCCAGTATGTGTAAGAACTACAACAATAATAGAAAAAAGTCAACAGTCTATGCAAGATTAACAGACCTTTGATAGAGCAATGTTTTCTAAAGTCAAGAAAATTTTACATATGACATACTGGTATAGGAATAACTCAATATTTCCAGAGATTCCAAATTTTACTCGAGAGATGGACTGTACTGTACTGCAATACATTAAGAAAAACACTCCCATAATAAAACTTTATAAAAGATGAATGTAATTTTGATGTCATTTTCGTAATAGATTGACAAAAGAAAGCTGTAGTTGCAGTGGATTATCCATCAGATCTGTTTCTTTGGCAAAATGGTGATGTACCGGTATTTCCAGGGACATTCAACAGAATTGTCAGCACGGAGTGTCTATACGCATGTATAACCATACATTTTTGTCAGGGGGATAAGACTTACCTATAGAATGTCCTATAAGAATTAGTTTTTTTTCAGGTGGCACATACTTGTCAATAAATTCTACCTTGTGTTTGACTTGGCCTTTCAAAGTATATTTACTGTCATCAGTGTCTGAAATGAACATTTACATGAAACATGGTAAAGGAATTAATGTTGAGAGTCCAAGACATGAAAATTCTTTTGACATTGTGGTTTCTCATTGCAGGTATTATTCCAGAGTTCCTGTCGGCAAACATTCATAGAAATATGGTACTGGGCCAGTGTTGTTGAAAGCAAGCTAGGAAACAATCTGGGCACTTTTTTATTAAGATCATAATTAACCCCTTGAGTGCTATAAATTTTTCCACCAAAATTTTTGTGCAAAATTTTACCATTTTTTTATGAAATTATTGTAATTTTTTGACAATTTTGGACCAAATGGACATTACTTTTCATTGGCTACAGTTTTTTATCAAAATTTTGGAAAAAATATGAAAAAATTGTCTGGGTTACATTTTATAAAGGCAGCAAAAATTGACTTTGGCGCTCAAAGGGTTAATAAATCCTTGCAGGCTTACTCACTGCTATCATAGCTGTCACGATTTGCAATGATTGTGGACTCATATACCTCTAGCCTTAAAAAAAATACCACTCAAGTGATTTTTTTACAAGGAACCTCAGGAAATGTACTGTCAGGCCAATTTTGATTGTTAGGCAACCAGTTGGAAAATGATAAAACATAAACCACGGGCCTTGATTTTTCTCCTCCAGTAATTTCAATCATAATTGGACAATTCTGATGTCATTACTAACAAGTATTTATATTTTGTTGACTTTTTGTTCTTAATTTTGCATTTTCCAAGCAAAATCCAAGTAGAAGGTTATTTACAAAACACCGAGCATTATGTCTGAGTAAAACATACCATAGAAGCATTGTCTGTGACACCCAAGATCTCAGACATTACTTAGCTCTTAGCAGATTTACATCATATTGATCTATGAGGACATGACTGATTCCTGTGTTTTTTTTTTGAAACCTCATCATTACACACCTTTCAAAGTTGAATTTTACAAACAAAATAAAATATAGTATTTTTGGAACTGCCCAGAAAATTCGCTGGGGTGCGCGATTGCATGCAGTCTACCGGTTGATATGTATCCACAATATGTCAGCTGCAGGAGAAATGAACTGTATTTCTATTTTGCTTTGCAGAGCTTGACCAGTCTACATATTGATTATCACTAGACAGGCAAACATTTGAATTGCCCATGTAATCAATATAATCAAAGCAGGTACTGGTATAGACTTTTGGTTCAAGTCTGTGAATTTTAAAAAAATAAAATCATTGGCAACAGATTTTCTTGTGTCTCTCCTATTTCATACAAACCTATTTGAAATTTGGCAGCTCAGGTCAGGTTTTCTCAGTGACTGAACACGTTACCTTTGAGTCTGCATAGTAGTGAGTTAGTTTCTGCCGGATTGATGGGTGAAACTCTTCTGTATTGCACACACCCATTCACACATTTCATAATGAAAACAGACCACAAATCACTGCGTTCACCCCACTCACATGTTCACAAATCACAGACTTGAACCAAGTCTAGTATACCAGTAATGTTAATGGTAAAAGCAGTGATGTTACTGGATTGGCAGGTCAGGCATCTTGAGCCCTCTGGTGTTGAAAGACCTACCTTCTAAAATTTCTACTTACTCCAGTTCCAATGAGTTTTCTTCATGTCAGGGGTCATCTCATGACCTGCATGTGAAATTCCCCAGACCGGTACCTGCCGTCCACTTGCTTCATACAGAGTCTCCATAAATAACTCATAAAATCCGACCACACCTGGGTTCCCTGAGGAAAATGGATGCACATCACCTTGTTATTGTGCATTTTTTGAATAAATATTTCAACAAAACAGAAAACTAATTTTCCGGTGTGTTTCAAGTTGAAATGCCATTTTGAAATGTAACTGAGTACAAGAAATAGCAGAGGCCCTGGAATGTCAAGTATACAGACATAAAATGTAGCAGTCTGGCAGTCATATAATAACACCTCATAAAAAGAAGTTAAAACACTGCATTGGTGCAAATATACAAAAAAGGCAACAAGCTGGATTTTCACAATAAAAACAGAAAAGTGAGATAAACTTGGGATAAACGCTGAGTGAGGAGTTGTTCCACACCAAATGTTTTTATCCTGATTTTATCCAAATTTTGTGATTTTTATCATTAAAATAAGTCAGTCGGGTAGCAGTATTATAATAATCAAAATACACGATATATGATGTCTGCTTCAATAAACTTTAATCAGTCAACATCTGCGCAGATTCACCGATGGTGATTTGAACTAAGAAATATCAAACCTTCATTTTTATACTAGAATAGGAAATTATGATTTACGGCAAAAATATAATGTATTCCTGTGAGATCACGGGAACACACATGTGAGGTGTATGTAGGTACTACATAACAGTGAAACTATGATGGCATATGCATTGCTGCTGTACCCCAATATGATTTCTCAACCATTTCAACCCATTTCCCTGTGTGCGGATTCAACCATCCTGTTGAAAACAATAAGGAAGTATCCACATCTGGTGGTAATCGGGTCAATATACCATATCAACGATAATTAAAAAAAACAACGGGTACATTTACTGGCTTACTGCCCTATCCACTGTACCTGGTATAACAAGTACTAGTACATCATGCTCCTTGGAATGCGAGCCATGATGTGCATGCACTCTGTGGTGGCTTTCCTTCTCTTCACGATCATACTTTAGAACATGAGTGTTGACTCCGTTGACAGTGACATATTCTGAATAACATATCGAGTCTTCGTCAGCAGCCATTCTGTTTGCAAAATAATTACCAGATTAGTCATCATTTATAATATAAGCACTATTATCTGTAACTGTTGATGTATCTTTTCACTATTTCTATTCAGTTTGGAAAGTGCAGATTTCGATTCTACTCCCAAGATCATGATGAAATACCTTGTATTCAGCTTGTTAACACTGCCTGTATGTATAATGCTTTATATTATTCTTGATAACCAAATGCTAAGTCCCGACTAGAATTCATTTGTCAAAAGTGTTGTGAATTGTTCAAAATCTAATAGCGTTGATCATGATTTTAGGTTTGTACTAAATATAGCTGCATGTGCGCGACATCGGACAAAATTCAGACAAATTTTGTTGTTGCAAGCATGGCTGTTGTTGCAGCTTGTAGTCTGAGCCATAAATTAATACAAATTAGCGTGACTTTTAGTAGCCATTTTAACACTGGCAGGTTTTATTTTTGGTCGTTCTTGCGGCAAATGCAGACAAATATTTATTTATGCATATTAATGAGAGAAAACACTGACATCATTTACGATCAGCGATATTTGTCGACAAGGCTAGAACTTTACATTTCAGCATGATTTAGGAGGAAAAATAAGATATACATGAGTTTCATGGAATAGCAATTTTGAAAATATTATCCAGAGTTGCAGCCACACAAAGAGATTGCATGTGTATGTGATGATCATACAAGATCTTAACATTTTCTGCATTTCCATCCTTGTCCTTTTTCAGTTGTTTTACATCCAATGATAGGGCCATTTGTAAATGACGTGATTGAGTTCTTTCATTAATATGCAAAAACAAACATTTTTCTGCAAAATTTATATTACATTTTTAAAAAATTAAACACGCAAGAGAAAGATGAAGATAGCTTCATTTGCAACTGCACATTCTATGATTAACACTAGGAAAGATACGTTCATGGCTCATATTACAAGCTACAATAACAGCCACGCATGCAACATTGACAAAATTTGTCTGAGGTTTTAGCAGCAGTGTCAACATTCCCTGCAGATACAGTAATAAACCTGTAATGGCGAACAGCCCGTTTCGCATTGTCAGTCCATTAATATATTTTGTATGGCAGCTGCTATGAGACTAATTAATGAATCGTGTAGAATAGAGTCTGCTGTACTATTGTGATAATCTCCTGACAGAAATGCTTGAGTTGAGATTGAAATTGTTCGAAGCTGCGAAGGTAAGTTCTTCTCATACATTGATATCAACCAACAAATATTTTTCTTTTTTAGCATTTCAGAGTTAATAATTTGAGATTTATATTTCGCAGCATGGAGGTAGGTCTCTACTACCTCCATGTTCGCAGTATGTAGATCGAGTATAAACTTGAAGATGAAGAGTTGTGCAAGTCACGTACATTACGTTTTTCATTACTTTCTCACAAAATAGCCGAGATTTAATGTTAATTCCTGGACAGATTAGGACAATGTTCGATAGCAAGGCGAGAGTACTAGCTATGATAAGAAGAATTAATACCTGCAACGCTGATATTGTGAAATTGGCCGTCTGCTACTGCCGGCGTGTTGACCTTTGAACTACAATTTCCTATGAATGGATGAGGAATGGATATGGCCTCCAACGACAGGCCGGTTTAGACCGGTTATCCCGGCGGGCTTAATTCAGCATGCGAAGACTGATATTAACCGAGCTTAGGTGCAAAATATCTAGTCAGGGTTTTCTGATCTTAAGGTTAGCTCCAATAATCTGATACGGCACCGTTTTGCTCTTATAAACGGTTGTTTTCGTAAGTTGTTGATTGCTTTGCCAAAGTACGGTTCCAACAAACAAACGAACATAGGTCAAAGTTGACTGGTGAGAAGGTTGCACGTTTACGTGAACGTGTTATGTGAATGTGAATGCGTTTCGTAACCTGCTGCATTCAGAATTCGAGAGGCCCGGAAAGATCAAGGAGCTGTTCTCTGCTGAGGTGGAAAGATGTCGACATTGACGTCGAGCCTTCGTTTGGTGGCAATTTCGTCCGTTCGAACATTTTCGAAACATTCCTCGTCGTCATGTGGGAATAAGGTGAGTAAAGTGCGTACCACATGTTTAGGTCCCTTTCGTAACTTTTACCTGTACTACTTACAGGACATCAATTCAAAATACAGCTATGAGCTCTGCGGTTTTATTTATTTTCGTTACAATAGTACAAGGTCGGTTTTGTGATATTGTATTGAAATGAACTTTCTGTAGACAGTGTAGTATTTGCGGGCACGACGTCCCATCACTGATGTAGATGACACTGGGCCACAGTTCGTTCGATAAGTCGGACTGTGTAGGTGTAGGTGTTCACTCGGTCCAACGTATGCTGTTTCTCGCACCTATTTTCTCTGAGGGTCCGACAGACAAATATTGTTTCTAGACAACTTAACCAAGTTCTGATATTAATAAAGGAGCGCGGTTTGCATTTCGTTTTATCATAGAACTTATTTTAAAAAAACATATTGGACGCTTGTTCAGAAAAAAATTATCCACGATGTCAAAAAGTATTAAAAAGGCGGGGGGGGGGGGGGAGATACGTAAAACAAAGAGGTGGTAAGCAAATTGCATCATCACCAGTTCTCACATACTTACACTCGTGACTGTACACACGGGCAACGAAACGTGTATGTTTACGTCTTTGATGTATAAATTTTGATGAGATGGGCCTTCTTGTATAGTCTTTTTTAATTTCCATTGTTTATTTCATAAATTTCCCTCCTAATTCTCATTCCGTCTATCTTTTTTAAAATCAGATCTTAAAGTTACACCAACCCCTCGCAGCAACCCGGTGTCTGTGTACAACATCAGTAATGTCAACACAACCCATGCACTCAGTGAAATGGATTTCAACAACACCTATAAAACAGGTAAGATATTTGGGCGGGAAAAGTCAAACATCAACAAAAAGTAAAAATAAATATCCTATTGTTGTTCTGAACCAGGTACCACTCAAATGGCAATTCAGTGTGGAAATTTACTGTATGTTGCACTGAGAGCTTTTGTAAGTGGCAGATATTTTATGTTTTCTTGACATCCTGATCACACTTGATTTCAATCAATTGACCTCACGACTTCAAATTAATTTTGGAGTTCCTGATTTGATTGCATACTCAAAAAAAATTGAGAGAAAGAAGTCTGTCTAATATTTGTGGTCTGGAGATCATTTGCAAGATGCAAAAAAGGGTTGTATCATTTTTCCCTTTGAAGGACACTGTCTATGTAAACATTGCGTTGACCTAGGCTAGCTGTGTGTAGGATATTCACCTTCCTGTATGGTAATGAGATTCTGCCATTATAATAATAGTTCGTTGTCCTTCTGGTGGCCTTGTATGCCATTAAACATGAACCACTCTAGGTGCTGTGCTAGATTTGTCAGTATAAACACAAGTAATTTTATTTTACTCAGTTTACATTTATAATGTTGCTGTATCTGCAGGATTAGCACTTAAGTGTCGCCAGAAAGCTTGATTAATGTAATGATTTCAAAGTAAAATCAGATAAATCTGTATGAAACAGCCTGAAATTTCAAACACAAAAGCAGTATTAAAATTTAAGGAGATAGCAAAATAGCAGCGTATATACTAGTATATTACTACAGATTGCATGTTGGTATTTTGGTTAAAATCAATCAAGTGCAGTATGAAGCTAATAATAGAGTGATGCATCTTTGTTTGAAAAATTATATCTTTCTTTGTTCAGTGTGTTTTCAGTTGGCAGTCTTTCACTCACGGCTATCAATCTACATCATACTCTTTTTAAGCAAATGTATGAACATGCATTTGACATTCACACTACTGAGGAAATGACCTTTGTTTTGATGCATTCACATAGATGCATCTGAAAACTTTAAGGGCAACAAACATAGAGGTCAATACTTCTTAGAATGGAATTTGAAAGCAGAATCAGTGTCACCTTGAGCTAAAAGTTTAAAATGTAGAGAGGTCGTTGACATTGATGCACATGAACTCTATATGATAATCAGGGCATGAACTATCCTTGACAGTCAAAGCTGGGCCAGCTTAGTCTTCTGTGCTGGATACAACCTCACGCCTCAGTGACGCTCTTTTTTTTCCCTTTTAATGTTTCAGACACCAAAAAGACAGCTGAAGCTAGAAAAACCAAGTCTCATGTCAAGACTCAAAGATGGAATGGGTATAAGCTCCATGAAATACAACAGATTTGTAAGTTGTGTTTTTCATACCAAAACACATTAGTAAACTATAACAAAAATACAGTGTTCAGTGTAATTTACAACATACGCAAACAGACATTTTTTATAAAGACCAGAGGGAGAAGTTCATGCTTTAAGAATGCCACGTAGTTGTTCTCCAGTATTTTAAAAAGTACAAGTGATTTCTTGAGTTGACAAATTAAATTTTGTAGTCATAAATCAATAGAGCCAGACAAAATAAAGATAAGACTGTAGAATATTTTAAAGCAGTTAATTCTGTAAAATGCAAATACCGGTAGTTGACCCCAAAGTTTTTTTTGGTGATATACACACGGAGATATATAAATCACACGGGCTAAAATCATTTCACCCTGGTCAGTAGAAAAAGGACACAAGTGAACGTCACAGACTACAGATGGCTGGCAAACTCTAAATTATTTGGCCTGCATTTGCAGTAGTGTGTTTACCATTTCAATAGGCTGGATTCAATAAATATTACGTAATTGACTCGTGGCCTTGTGTAGTCACATGTGAGTTTGACGCTTCAGACAAGCCGTTATGTAATCATGCACAGACTGGATCTGACCAGTCTGTCTTGGTGCACAGTGAACAAAGCACAAAAGCTCAGTCGTTATAAACTCCCATTAAATTGGATTTTTGCGTCCACAATCATGAATAAAATTGAATATACTGTATACTGTTGTTCAAATTTGTTTATGCTTGTTGTTGTTTCATTGCCAATATTGTAAGTGCTTGTACAAAAAAATTTGGCTTCAACAACATCATATCTATTGAAATATTTAGGCTTTCGCCATGATACTGAACTTCCGAACTCTCAAATTAAAACACTCATGATTGCACTGACTAGATACTAGTCCAGTGGTTCCAATGTGGCAATTTTGTTCATGAAGTGACAAATTAGTATTCTTCTATGATATTGTATTCAAAGAAACAACAAACATTTATAAACAACAACAAACATACATGTTACCGGTATTTATCCATAAGAACACAATACAAATAACAAAAATTTAAGTGTTATTATTAGTTCAATCTACCAAAACAACACTTTGGGCTACTTGTGAAAAAAGCCTCATCCAGATATGACTTTTCACCAACCAGATTACAGAGTACCGGTATCTAAGAGAATTTCTTTGCAAGAATATGCTGGCTTTTTGTTGTACATTCTGACATCTTGGTTCTATTCTTAATCATTGTTCATCAATATCTATGCAATAAAGTTGACAGAGCGATGTTTTGTCATCTTTACTTGAAACTGTGATACTTTTGCTAAATCACTGAAAGGTGATGTGAAAGACTAAAGCAGAACATTTAGCTTCTTCAAAACCTAAAAAAATGAAGAAAATCATTTGGAGTCATAACGGTTGTCAAATAGTGTTCAATACTCCATGTCATAAAATATACATTGATATTTATAAAATTGTTCAGAAATATTAAACATGCTGCCCAAGTTTATATAGTCCCATTCTTTGAGCATTCCATCTCTGTGCTATGTGTTTTATGATTTCATTGTGACATTTCCCCAGTAAGCATCACATAGATATGTTTGTGTTTCTTTACACTGTTTCCAAACATGATTGGGTTTTGAAGAGGCTGGAAATAAAGAAGAAAAGTTCTATTAAACAAACTATAAGTTGAACAACAAGTTCTGAAGAAACAAACTACAAGTCGCAGACAGTTGCTGTATACACATTACCACTCGTTAATGGTGGCAATGCTATTGTGAAAATTTATCCATGCAGAGCTACAAGCAAAGCTCCAACAATTAGCTCAGCATGCTTGGGTGTGAAAAACATTGCTAACTTTCAAAATTAACAAAGAAGAGTACAAATGACAAAAATATCATGTTGGTGAAATTATGAGTCATTGCGTCTTCCTTTAAATAAGACATTGCTGACCCTATACTTTTCTCTTTGTACCTTCAGAGACTGAGAATATCAGGGAAAAACTTATATGTAAGCTGTGTTGAAGGTATAGACATTGAAACTTTCTTTAGAGGTGAGTTGAAGAGATTCCACAGCCAAAATGAATATTTGATTTGGGAGTGTGGAAATTTAGTATACTTTTCCAAATTTTTTAAATCTCATATTTCCTCCTTTTTTCCTGTGTCATTTTTCATTTTAAAGGTTATGTATCCATTGGGGGTTGATTTTGTAATTTATGAATTGTATCTTATACCATAGAGCTTTGAATCTTAATGTTATGGCATTCATTTATGTGAAGTACATGTTTATCCATGAACATCATTAAAATATGCAAATCTAGTTGCAATGACTCATTACCTTGCTTTCCAATTCCCTGGAATATATTGATAGAATTCCAGACAATCCTATTCAGAAATCACTTATTGCATGCTTAGTTGACATGATCAAATTTTGTAACTTTATTTTAATGATTCATTTGGTTTTTTTTGCCCTTTTTTGCAGTATGTAATTTACCTGACACATTTTACTCCTGGTTCTTGGTTACGCAGCTTCATGTATGGTAAGTATGTGGTTGCTGTGGTAATACTGATTTGCATATTGTTGCTTGCTTGAGGACAGACACTTTCAATTGACTATTTCCATGACCTCTCCATGACCTTTACCCTCCTGGTTGTTGTGGCTGAGTGAAATATTCCATATTCAGCATTCGCATAACCAGATATGAAAAGTTGCTGATAAGTTGCTCTTGCATTTGAGAATAAAATTCAAAGAATACAGAGAACTTTTTAACCAAACTACTAGATTCTTAATGAAAATGGAAGGATACCGACAAGGTCATGTAGGAAATGGAAAATGACCAATTGCCTAGCTCTCAATAATTGAATAGAGGTTGTGTTGCAAATTTACGAATATATGGCATCAGCATTTCCCAATAGAAACATTAAAATTACGTAACGTTACTTGAAATGTTATCATCTCACAGATGTAAATTTTTGAGCATTATACCATAAATTACGATCTAAGATGTGACAATATGAGCATGTTGAAATTTTTAAGGCATCTTCCTTGCGCTAATACACTTTAAGGGTCTTTCCATTTGAAATCTGAAAAACATGTTGTGACAAATTGTGAAAATAACCACGATGATATGGGTATGCAGCAATCATGAATGTGAGATACGTAATGGAGGCACTGTTGGTTCATGGGTACCTCATCAGTCAGACAATGGATTGAATAAAAAATTAATAAATACACTGACAAAAATTTGCAATAAAAAGAGTTTAACCCTTTTAGGCCTAAACTCCTATGTATAGGGCTTATTCTGGTAAGTTTATCAGAAAGTCAGGCCTGAAAGGGTTGGGATGTATAACAATAGGGTTATCATTGAAATACTGCATAGAACGCACCTAGATACTACGGTAGTCTTGTACATGACCGTTGTGCTTATGCCCTGGTGCAAACTTTGATGTACTTTCATTATAAAATAGTGATGATTTGTGTGTTTCTTTGTCACAGGATGTGTATGGTTCGACTCAAGAGAGAAGGCAGAGAAGGCAAATACATTACGCACTACCTCGTCATATCAATGTGGCACGACATCCAGGAAAGAGGCAGAGTTTTAGGGGTGAGAGAAACTTTGGTATTGTAACCAAGTATTCTGTGTGTGGTTTCCAAAATAGCTGTATTTGAATAAGTGAAAAGATAATTTTGAAAAACAACAGTATTCTGAGTCCTGACAATTATTCAACCATGCAGCAATCAAAATGACACTGCTGTTCCTTCAAGTAATTTTAGCAATGAGATAATAATATGCAGGATTATTGGAAACATGGTACAATTTCGTCAAATTTGTCTGTTCTGATCCATTTATGTCAAAACATTGAAATGCTTCAGGTGAGTGATTTTGATGCATTTCTTCACTGACAGGTCAATTCAATCAAAATGAAGGAAGCTCTTCGACAAATGCTTGGACAGTTTCAAGGTGTTCTCTTCGCATATGATGAGGTGAGTGACTCTTTTGTTCGCATCTGACCTTTGACCTATGTCTGTGAGTTTGAACTTTTATCTGCACTGTGTCGGAGGCGTGCATCCAACACTTCAATTTACCTGTTATTTCAAATTTGAGCCTTGGCAGAGTTCTTCCACTTGCACAGGCTTTTAATTTGAATAGAACGTTTACAAGTAATTGGTAGTTCTTGTCACTCCTGTTGTGTGTGTGTATGAGCGTGTGCACGTATCTCTTCTGTGGTAGCTTCTGTAGAGAACATCTTTTAACTGTTTTTCACAATAATAATGTCACTGTTGCATAGACTTGCTCCTTTGTGTAACACAAAGGAACATGTCTCTGCCACAGTGACATTCTAATGGTGAACAACAGTCTGTTTTTGAAATGTCAATAGTTCCAGGGTATGTACCCTTGTCACAGCATGAAAAGAGACTGAGAAGCATCTGTGATTCCCAGGGTGACCAAGGTCATTCCATTCAAAGTCAAATTCACAAGTATCTATTTCTCACAGGGAGTTTTTGCCAGATGTCTACTGAACTATTGTAGGTTTCTCTTTTCCTGCTGAACAGTACAGACTTTGTATCATACTTGCCTATCAGGTTGTCTTGTCTCATTCAATCTTTGTCAGCCATGAGTGGTCAGACGAATTTTCTAATTACTCCATTTTTTCTTAGGTTCATAAATAGTATCATTGATTTTTGCCGTGGTGGTGTATTGATCGTGTGTGAAAGATTTAGCATCTCAGAACTGTGAAAAGATAAAATAAATCTTTGAAGAGAGGATTGTGAAAAATCTTAAAATTCCAAAATGATGAAAAGCAATGTCCAAGGAAGGAAATACAAGGATGTCGGTGACTAATTCATGTGTTGATCTATCATTACATCTCTGACTTTAAGGCTGATCAGATGTTTATGGAATGTGTTTGATGCTTAAAGTGGTGGTTTGGAAGTGCATTGTTCAAGCACTCACAGTCAGTCAACCCCAAGCCCCACCACCATCCCTCTTTTGCGTCTCCCGTTATGGTTGAACTTGAAGTGAACCATTGAAGTAGGTTAGGTTGTACTCATGATAAGACAAGTACAGGGCCAGTAGCTGCAATTACAGTTTCATGTTCTATTCACCAAAGCATGTTGATATACACAGTATTCAGCTTGTACATGTGTAGACTGCATTGTTTTTGTTGACAAGTGAATTTTGGTCTGAACTAGAATTCATATGTAAACCATAATAGTGCATAACAGTGCCTTTGGCACATATAGACGTTGTGTGGACAAGCAAAATAGTGTATGTTTCAACATGCCTTTGGTGGTAGAGTAAGAACTTGCTATTAACATACAAAACAAAATTTTGAAAAAAATGATGAAAAGTTGCAGCTACTGGTCCTTAAATGTGGTGCATATTATACAGATGGTTTGCCAGCTGACTCACATCATCTTCTCTCATTGTCAGGGATTGTTGTCCAGTGACAGAGTCTTAGCGGCGTCTCTCTGGAGGAATTTATTTGCTAAACAGTGCAAAGATCCACAACACCTTGTGAATATGGTTGAATATGTCAGGCAACAGGTATGTCAGTTTTTACTCTGTTTCTTTTATTGCAGTAACAATTCCAAATCAAAGTTAACGTTAAAAATTCATAGGTTTTTCCTGTGGGTGTGAAAGGGGGGGGGGGGATAAATACCTATTGATGTACCTATCTATGTACCAGTATGTATGTATGTTTGTATTTGTGTGTGTGTTTATGTATGTATGTATGTATGTATGTGTAATGTCCACAGGTATGTGTATATTGTATGTCTGCATGTATGTGTGTGGGTATGTGTATGTATATGTATCTCTGTATGCTTGTCATAGTTTATTCATTTTTTGAAAATCTGCCGCCTTGCCTTCCTATTTGACAAAAAGCAGTAGTTTATCACATACAGTGCCACCCTCATCTTTCATCGTATTATGGGAAAATTATAGCATGGGCAATATTCCCCTTTACTGTTAGATTTTAGCTGGATTCAGCGGCAGGAAGAATATATTGTACCAATGTTGAACTTTTTCTGTTGTGTTTCCACAGATACAGTACCTGGACACACTAGATTCAAACCAGCTCATACAACGCGGCAGAGTAAAATGGCTGCCGTTCACAGGGGAGATACCACAAGTAGATGAAATTCCAAACTTTGAAGGAGACAGACCACTACAAGATCCTCTAGCCATGCCTGGTGACATTGACAGGGTGCCAGGAGTCTGATTTCTTTGAGTGCCCCTGCATTTTACAGTTTCATCACCCCTACTGACCCCATGGAATAATCCACTGTTGTCTTCATAAAGAGATTTGTCAACTTTCACAGCGACATGAGGGGTCTTACTTTATAGTCACAATCTTCAAAAGTGTGTTGTTGCAACGCTGTGTTAAATAACTGTTCGAATTTTAGATACAGCTAAATTGAGAATCAGATTCTGTGGTATATTTACCCATTCTATATCTTTCTGATTGAGTGGGTGTCACAGGGATTTCTTTTCAAAGTGAGGCCCAGAGTTACTAGTATCTGAAATAGAATCCCATGCTGTTGCTTGGCATAGATTCAGCATTTTAAATGGTTCACAAACATTTCTGGCAGTCCAATGACATGACAGGTCGAAGCTGAATTGACTTTGCCCAAAAATTACGATAATGATACAGTCCAAATATGTCCACTCGGTAACAATTTCTATCAGTACATCCTCCTGATCAATTTTCATCGTTAGGCCTATTTCTTTTGTAACAGTCCAGGCAAATGGTAAACTGATGTATTCAGAGTTTTTAAGATGGCCAGTCTCAACTATATAGCTCATGTGTTACAATATGCTACTTATGTGACTGATACAATCAAATTTATGAGTTTATTTTTGAAATGCCAATCTCAAACCAGTTGATGGACATATCTAGGCACTTGAAGACCAATACTCTGCAAAATGATGGCTTTGATGAAGAGATGACAATATGACAAATACACATCCTTATGCCCCATGGCGATCTCTCACAACTCTGATGTAATTTAATATTCAGATATACAAATAGTTTTGACAAGTTCCACCAACTTCACAAGCAACAGAAAATCTATAGCTTTATGATTTTGCCAATCAGAAGTATGGAGGGAAAGCTTGTGTACTTTGTAAACGCTGTAATAATCTGATTGAAAGCAGGGTACTTGTCAGAGGTCTCTAAAAAGTCTTGGAACTCTGTTAACAACTGTTACTTTGTCCCTGTCATGATAGCATACATATACCTCCTACTTACAGTCATTCCACACATGGGGGACTGACGTATACTGAAATCACTGGGAGCCTCACTAACACTTTCTTGCTCTTTAGCCTCAACAGGAACCGTGAGGACCAATATTCCTCTGAAATAGGGACACAATACCCAAGTATACATTTCCTTCACCAATCAAAAATTACAGAGTTGAAGAAAACGTAGAAAACACTGGATATTCGTAAATTGCTCAAATAACCGTGAGAACTGACGTAAATTGTTGAAGACTACCTAAACTTCTGTATCTACAAAACATTTCTGAGAGCTTTACTTATAAAATCAATGACAGAATTTGACAATGTGTGTGATTTACTCAGAATTTTGCAAAAATTCTGAAGTGACTTGGAGGAGAAATAAATTCTTAAAACCAACTTGTGAAGCTATTTCGAAATTTGATGAATTTTAGTGTTAATGCTGATCTTTTGTAGTATTTGTAGCAATGATAATGCTCATCGTGCATGTACAATGTATCCTGACTTTAACAGAATTAAAAAAAAAACAGTCATTGAAATGACTGCAGTGACAGTGTAGGGTAAACTGTTGCCGTCTGATTTCGGAGTTGTCATCTTCAAGCCTAATAGTGTGAAAGTGTCAATTTTTCATGAGGATTTAAGTCCACAATTTTTTGATGTGTTCGACATTCTCACTTGCATTTAAATTCAATAATTCACCAGTAAAACAGTAGAATCCATGGTAATTTAAGATTTTCACTGGAATTGTATCTCTCAGTGAAACTACAGAAAATCAGTCCTGGCTAACAATTAATGCCATGCATGGCAACAAGTTACATCAAATCAATTCTTGTCAGTTTAATATGTGCATCTGATGTTATTCACAAGATTATTTATACTTTCGAATGGGTCATTTACAAGTTCAATACCTGTTTATTCTCTTCTGTCAGAATACAATGGATGACTGTTCATGTAAGTTTTGAATTTTAGAGAATGAAATCTTTCTTGTTTTGCCCCACGAGGAGTAACCCCAATACAATTTAAATAGTGGTATAACCCCATTTACTTCAATGCTTTGGTTGGACCTACGTACATGGAAATGGGTATGACAGGATCAATTCCAACATGTTGTAAGTTTCCAAAGAAAAAAATGCAGACGTGTTTTAAATTTAAATTTACAAGATGTTTTATACATGTTAATTTGGCATTATATTTGCTTCTCCAATTTTTTTCTTCATAAAATAAGAAATCAGGGATTTGATATTTCTGATGGGTTATGTTATTTTGACTGCATCCAGAAATGCCAAGATCAAATATTGTTTTGTTTATTTTTGTCTTTTGCAGTTCTGTGTGTTATGTACATGAACTACTTCATAAAGGGCTGCTTGTGTTTGTGTTCAATGACCTGGATTGTTGTTGTTACTTCAGAGATTAAAGTATTTACCACTTCTGAACTTGATAATGAGCCTGAGTTATTCTTCCCCCACCGACTATGACAATGGCATGAGTAAGTTTGTGTGGAAATGAATGTCATTTGTGGCATTGCAAAATTCTCTTTCGCAAATCATGAATTATTGTTTAAGCTGAATACATGGATTCAAACATAGTTGTCTTGAAACTGTTTAAGGTAGTTTGCACCTTGAAAAGATTTAGACTTTTGCTGAAACTTTCTGAAAACAAAGTTTAAAATGTTTCTTTTTGAAATCAAGAGTAAAAATAGGGGGTTGCCATGCAAAATGTGGTACTAGAGAAGCAAATCACCCAATATTTACCAACTGTAGCTGTAAATTAGAAATACCTACCTGTTACAAAGTGTTTGCTGTATGTGGAAAAATAAAATTCATGATTTTCAAAAAACAAGTGAAATTTTTTCAAGCTCCATGAACTTTAAAATGAGCCCCCACAAGTGGTAGTCAAATAACATATTGTCAAAGTTTGAGAGTCCCTGAGGTGCATTCTACCTTAATTGAACATGACATTGTTAAATATGCCTTGTTGGTGACAACAGTTACTTCACACAAAAACAAGAGATCAATGTCTTCTTACCTTTACACATCATAAACTGTGCTCGATGTAACTTCTTTTGATTATTGACATTTTGACAAACAGATGTGCAACTCCTCACTTTACAAATAACAATACTATGAAACTGAAATTTTGGAGGAAAAAATATTTCGATGAATCGATATTGGTTAAGTGGCTAAACAAACTCTTTATTCCACCAAAACGAGTATTAACAGAAAATGTGGTTTCAACTTTCATAAGAAAGCCCATTATACCTTTCAAAATCAGTAGCAACTTTCTCTATAAAAGACGTGGGAGATGCTTTCCAACTTTGCTGCCATAGGTGTCTTCTTATCGGTCAAGCAAATGCTTACGAATACGCAACAATCCGTTGTGCATAGTTAAGGTACCGTTCAGTTTTTACGGCGGGGGGGGGGGGGGCCGGCAAAATCCAGGGGGGGGGGGGGTCATCATAATTTTGGAATCCGCAAAGGGGGGTCATCGCTTTTTCACTGGTAGGAAAGGGGGGGTCACCACATTTTCAAAAACATAATACCAACAATAAAGTTCACTTTATGCCATGGCCATGATCGACCCTCTTTACCGGCGGGCCGCCTTCGGCGCCCCACTACAATAAATATACATTATGTATTACCCATGACCCTCTTAACGGGCAGACGCCTTTGGCGGCCCACTCCAATTAGGTTTACTTCATGCAATGGCCATGATTGACCCTATTTACCGGGGGGCCGCCTGCGGCGGCCCACTACAATAAATTGACTTTATGTAATACCCCACGGCAATCTTACCGTAAAATTCCCAATTGAATCCTCAGCTTGTATTAGAAACATTTTTGAGGGACCCCTAGGATCACGCACTGAATAATGGTAATGGCCGCGCGCCTTCAGCGGCCCTGTCCAGTAAAGTCTACCTTATGCAATAGCCATGATCGACCCTCTTTACCGGCGTGCCACCTTTGGTGGCCCACTATAATAAAGTTGACTTTACGTAATGGCCCATGACCCTCTTAACGGAGGGCTGCCTTTGGCAAACCACTCCAATAAAGTTTACTTTATACAATGTCCATGGACATGAGTTGTCTATGGAAATGAAACAGTCATCCTAATTAACAGACGTTTCAATGGATGTGGCTGAGAAATTTGTGCACTGGCATCGAATAAAGTGCGCCGCGTACCGGAGTTCAAATCCAAACCATGCGGGTAAATTGATTATGGGTTTTGGTTATTTTTCAGGGGGGGGGTCATCAATTTTTTTCGTCTGACAAAGGGGGGGTCATCTTTTTTTCACAAAAAATGCAGGGGGGGGTCTATATTTTTTTGAACACCGGCGACAAGATTTTGCCGCCCCCCCCCCCCCCCGGCCGTAAAAACTGAACGCTCCCTAAGTTGCATGGGTGTAGGCGTTCACAAGGTATCGCCTGCTACGGCGCCACCTATTGATGGATTTTTCCATTTTTTTAAATCACGTTTTTACTAGAGCGCCATCGCACGTTCACTTCTCCAGTTGTATTGTGAGTAAGACATGTAAGACGGCTACATTCATTGGTTCAAAATCAGACCGCTTATCCAATCAGCCAAATTGTAACTGAACTAACTTATATTGACCTCTCTCTGTTGTTGTCGGCCATAGCTTACACCAACGAAACCATGGTAGGGAATTTGTGTTTATATTTGCCGCTCACACTTTCAAAATCCCGAAAAGAAATAGTTTTTGACAAAGTTAATTTATTAATCTATTAGATTGATCGCTCAAACAAATCGGATGGCGGCGATTGATGGTAAAATACGACCCTATCCACAGCCAAGTCAGCATCAGTTTTCCCACGGACAGTGGAGCCGTTCTACTGCCTATGGTTTTCTTGCGTATAAATAGATACTTAAAGGACGTAACAATACTATACCGTTACTGTAATCTGTAAATGGAGACTCATATCCCCCTCCAGTAACGTCATGAGTTTTTTCGTTCAACTACGACAGGTAGACTGGCAAATCGTAGTTTCTTCGTAGATATCTTTGAACTGCTTGTGTAGTTCACTTACAACATTGTTTTTGGTGTCAAAACACATTATTTTCATCTGGTTGCAAATCGATGCATGGAGGTGGCACACATTGTCACGGTGTGCGATGTGTTATCTCAATGGCGGTGAATGTGTCTGATAATGAACCCCACAATTTGTTTCTTAGGTATGATACACAACACTCCTAAGTATGCTAACCCTAAAACTAACCCTAACCCTAATTCTAAACCCTTCCAAAAGTTGTATTTGATGTGCTTCTTCCAAGCAAGTCCGTGTTTAAAGTGATTTCCAGGTATGAGGGGGCTAGAGGAACTCTTGCCATGAAACTTGCGTTGGAAACTTATGCAGGAGATGCTACTGAAGGCTTCCCAAAAGGGGGGGGGGGGGGGGGGGGGCCAAAAAGGGGGGGGGGGGGGGGGGGGGGGTAGATGGATAATCATAGATAGTAGAGCCATCTTCTTTGATAAATATGCCACTGTGAAATCGCCTTGTCGATAGCAAGGTTCATGGTGTCATGAAGATATCTGAGTTGTAATTTGAAAGTATGACATCTTTCCTATGAGATATTGCCTACTGCTAACTCAACACTACCTCAAGATGTAGCCCATGGTCAGTGCACTGGCTTCTTCTTTCCCGTCAGCTGTGTAGGGCCTACGGGCCAGCACTACACAGCCAAGATGATAGAAAAATCCAGCGCATGGGGGCTACACTTATTGCAGCTAAAGCCACATTTCCTTTATTGTGCGTTTGACCTTCACTGTAAGTTGGACTGTCTTCATTTAAAACAAAATGATTAGACCAAACCGGTTTTGAATCATGTTGCTAAAGACATAGTTTCAAACAGTTATGCTTGGAGGTAGGCAAATGGTTACAATCTGTCATGAATCACACAGTCAATATTACCTTTGTTCAATTGTAGCCAGATGTGCAATAAAGCTTCATCTGTTATATTTTACATTTCAGGCAGCACACAAGTCATTCCGTGTGAAAAAGAAGCTTGCTAAGAAGCTGAAACAGAACAGACCAATCCCACAGTGGGTCAGAATGAGGACAGGCAACACTATCAGGTTGGTTTAGAAATGTAAAATAGTTGCAAGGCTGAAGCGAATCACTAAGTGCTTGAAACAGGAACAGTGTGATAAGAGAAGTGCACATATTTCAGCCATTCTACACTTTCCATGTTCCTGAACCGACGAAGCCTAGATGTACCCCATAGAAAGATGTGCCTTTGCAGCTTGTACAGTATATATACCAGTCACAAACAGACTTGGTGTATTAGAATTTAAACATAATGAAAGTGTTTACCGTCTAAGTTTTCATAAATCCATGACAAAGTTGGAATCTGGAATGGAACTTTGGTTGCCCGCAGTGCGCCCTTTTAACCTGTTCATCCCCAATTCCTTGTAAACCGAGCCACAATCACTATTGGTAACAATGAGTCTGGGTCATACCATGGCTATGAAAGGGTTAAGCCAAATTGACATGCCACTGACTCAAGACAGTTCTGTCTGACCTAGGGAAGTGTTACAAATCACACATACTGCGATAGGCCTGACGCACAGAAACTATCAGAAATTCTTAAATTGCAGCAGATAAATTTATACATCACACAGGTACACTGATCGATTAATCAGACCAAATTGCTCGAAATATTAGTTCTCCGAATTGAATTTGGTTTTGCTATATTCACATCAGTTAATCGTATGTTTCACCGTTAGGGACATTTTGTAAATTAATTGTTCTTTTTCAAACAGATACAATGCCAAAAGACGTCACTGGAGAAGAACTAAGCTCAAGTTGTAAGATGTTTTTGCAAGATATTCCGTCAGCTTTGTACCATATTGGCAGAAATGCACAGAACTAGAATGGCCAAAGTGATTCTTCTCAAGACGTTGCTTCATTACAATCCAGCATAGGATGTGGAACGTGGGACCATGCCATGGAGTACATCTTTGAGGACAAGTCCGAATTCCCATTGGAAGCTGCCACATCCGTGATGGATCACTCATCTTTCTATTGCTGTGTATTTCATTCAAGTTTCAAGGAATTAAAACGTACTTTCTTGGAATTAAATGGCTGTAGTTGCATGTCTTTCATTCCCTAATAAGTTTTCCCTGACTGAGATCAGTAAATACAGAAACATTGTGATTTCTTCAAAGAAAACTTGACAGTAATTCATTTGTGAATATTTTTTGAATGTCACACACAGGAGGACTATCCCAGGGCTTTAGCTAAGATAATTAAGGCAATCTAATGAGCTGAGAGCTAAAATTTTCCCCATGACCATTCTGTCCATGTTGGTGTATCAACATGACTGATCAACTCACAATCTGTATGAGTGACAAATAACAAATCCTCTAGACAGATTATAAACAGATGATAGTTTATTTGCTCATGACATGGTATCTGTAATATGGACATTGCCTCTTGGCTCTCTGTAAAGTGATCTGGTGCTCAGTCATAAAATTGCCAGAGGGTGCTATTGTGTGATGTCTGTTTTACAACTCTGTCAGGCAAATAAGTTACCAACTACATTACTAAATTATCGTCAGTCTTGCAAAATGTCTTTTGCCATTTACTTTGCCATACTGCTGGCATTTAATTCTCTCTGATGCTGTAACATTAGCCGGCATACATCCTTCACTAAAGATGGTTACACTCGAAAGTTGTGACGGCCAACTTGCATTTGAGATAACATTGTACTGTTGAACACACTCCAAATTTCAACTGCACTCTGGGTTCAGTCTTGGTAGCACAACATGCATCTGCTTGACATGTGCTTCAAAGTTTACATGCAGACACATTGTGATTTAAATATTTCATTCTTGTTCCATGATTTCAACCAAAAAGACTACATATTATGATATGAAGACAAGTCATTATGAAACCAGATTAGCTGAAGTTCAAAATCCCAAATCTAGGTAATAAGAAGAGTATGATGTCATACTTTTGTCATGTTTTCCTTTAGGAAACACAAAACTATTGTCTTTCACAATCAAGAACAAAAATCAGGGACATTATGCAACGGTTTGGATTAAACAAAAAGAAAATTTACCGATATTTAGAACTCAAAAGAACTGCCATACCAAGTGCCAACTCAATTTTCAATTTGTCACAATAACAAGGCAATAAAAAACTCTACTCCATAAGCTTCAAAATGAATTTATACCAGCATCAGACCATGAAAGTATTGTGAAAATTTTAGTGTCTGTAAAAACTCTGAAGCACATTCAACCTTGAATGTATAGCATGCCTTCAAAACATCACTGGCACTGGGTCGAACGCTTTTGAAGTGTTGAACTGTATCAATGGATGTCCCACTACAAGGTGTGTATTTGCATCAGTAGATAAACATATCACTAATTCTATGGCAAGTACATCTAGCAGTCCATACAATGAAACCTCAGAAGATGTCCCTTTTAGTAAGCAATAGCTGATTCAGCTATGTGTTCACAGGCGCTCGTTCACCGCGTAGTCTGCTAGATCGATCCCGTACTCGATCTGCCTGCCACTGCAACCTCAATACTGTGTGCATTGGATAAGTGTGTAACTGTAGCACATTCCTTTGTGCCAATGAACAGAAACTTTTGGTATGCATGATTTCAGGACGTACCCTCATGTTGTTCTCTACATTACTTGATTCCGATGTTATTGTCAAATGGAAGTTATGAAGCCACAAAGGCTCCTCAATAGTGAAACATTCAAAGATATAGCCTGTTAATAAAAAAGCACTTTGACACAGTACATGTTGGGTTCTGCACTGTGCAGACAGCAAAGCAGTACTGTATTTCTGAGAAGCACAGTCTAAGAAATAGTAAAAACTCTGTTGTGGCATTATAACATTTTACATATGTTTCATGACCTTGCACCAATAAAGGCCAGACCATTACATCTTGGGAGGTGGGGGTGGTCACAATCAGATTGTGAATATTGTTTTTTAACAATTGTAAATTTTTGAAATTTTTTCCCCCAAGTCCGGTTTTAAGTTAACTGTCAAATTTATATTTTTTTTTGCGTTCTGATTTTAATTTTTTTTGCAAACTAGTCTGAAGATTTGTTTTTCCTAACTTTTTGCTTTGAAAATTTTGTTTTTGACTACCCTGTTCCCAAGATCTAATGGCCCATCCCTAAAGAAAATGGTAATTGCGTGAGCAAGAAGTACACACTACCAACAATCTAAATGTAGTACACTTGAAGATGGTTGAATATCATGTCTTTATTTTGTGGGACAAGTAGCATACTGCTACAAATCATACCTCCATGCATAGACCCTCGAGAAATTATGCTCCACGGCAGCACCTGACATTGACTTTATGTGGGTTTATTTCAAGGGTGAAAGAAAGCAACATGACTGAAAAGTTCAGTAAAATTGTTTAATGTCTGGTCATAGTGAAACTTGTTCATTGAGATTCAGTTACCATTGGCCTTGCTTTGCATATGACATGCTTCTTGATTGTCTGACATCTAAAATATTTGTTTTAATACATCAGAGACAGTATTTTGATGCCATGAAAAGGCTTCCAGTGTTGAAATATGACCAACTCAAGCTTGCCTTATGCTTGGTGTTTTGTCACAGCAGCATTTTCTTTCTTGCACAGATCAGTGTTCTCCACAGAATGGAAAAACAAAGGATGGTCGGTTTCCATGAGAATGCATTTTTTGTGGATTTTGTCACGAAAATGTATTCTTTTGTATGGTTATCAAGCTATGAACAGATTGCTTGAAAAACAGAGGGCAGGGCACCCCTTAAAAAATCCCCTTGTGGAGAACCTTGCATATCTGTGCAAGACAGATCACAGAAGTACCTTGTCTTACTGTTGATGAATGGCAGGATGCCATTAAAACTTAACATGTGTTGACAAGTCCATTCTGTAATAGGGCAGTATCATTGCATTAGCTTCTGGGTGAGTTTATCTGACTGGATGCTTGTTACACATTGATCATTTTCTGCTACAGTTCTTTTCCTTAAAGTGTTGGTCTTCAGATCACTGCATCCATACAAGGTTTACATTTACTGACAGGTCAGTGAATGTTAGTGTAAGTTTGCTTGGTAAAATAATAGACAGTAGAAGCAAGAAGAGCATGCAACTGGTGGTATATCATGTTAACAAGCTATAGTCAGATGCAGGCAACTCACCCACCGAAAAAGTCCCTATATTCTTAAAACACAGTCAAAGTTATACAGATTTGTGTTTACAGCTTGATTGACATATTCCCAAAAGAGGAGATTTATTTAAGCAATAACCCACGCCGCAGGAGGGTATACACGAGATTTTGGTACAATGCGCGACATATAGCACGAGCCGATAGGCGAGTGCTATATGAAGCGAATTGTACCAAAATCGAGTGTATACCCGACTGCGAAGGGGGTTATTGCTATTATATTATATCAACTTGCTTGCCTTTGTTGTCTTACTTGGGTATTTTCATCATTCTAAGCCCCAAATGCAGAAAACGGACGTCTGAGAGATCGAACGTCGGAAATTCTGCGCCCGAGACCGAGCATTTTCATAAGTTGGGATTACTTACAGACACACGATAAATACGCATTACGTTCATATCGACATTGCATTTTATTCGCATGCAACACGAACACTATACTTGTCAAAAAATACCTGCTGAAGTCACACAGAAATGGGTCAAGAGTTCAACTCAAAAGAAAAAAGTAACATTTTTTTTCTTAAATTTACATAAGAACAATAGTCCTGGCTTTTTTGGCATACTAAAAATAGATTTGTCTCATTCTGTACCGTATAAGCGGTATACGTCGACCGCGGCCGTAGCGACATTCAGAGGTGGCTCAGTGAAGTTACAGGACCTATTTTTGACGGATAATTTGGACGATAATTGTACCAGAAAGCAAGAAGTTTTGAAATAATCCAGACTTGCGATGACTGCAACTGTGATGAACAGTTGTGCAGAGTGTGTTGCCCGATGCAGGGAGAGCTAGACGCTGACACTGCTCGTTGCATTTGATGTCAAATTTAGTCGCAGTCGCCACGAGTCATCCCATTGTTATGTGGACTTCTTGGTGTACATCGTCAGGATATCCCGGTCTGTTACAGCCCAAACTTTGGTAAAGAATATATGACATACTGTTACTGTGAGGAAGTGTCAATTTATTTGTGTATGAACGAATACTATCTTCATTTTAAAGAGCGGTAGGATATATCGCGTCTCGCCCTAATATTTGTTGTGTGCATCACACCCGAAATGTGCTGCTTCAGATATGTCTGTCATCGATCATCGATCTCAACTTATTTACACTAAGAGGTGAGTTATAGACCCACACTTTGTCTGTGTATCAAAATTCGGTCTTCGGTCTTCGAAACAAAGTGGACTATTTCGGTTTTTGTCGAGGGTCTATGGTTTAGATAGGTACGTTCAAATGCACCGACCGGGCAATTTTCGAAAATGCTGGTTTAGGGGCCCGTTTTACCACCGCTATCAGTGCTAAAACAGTATTTTAGCATCGGTAGAATGAGCTCTCGTCCAATCAGAATGGCGCATGGTAGCATGATATAATATAATGTAAATTTGACACAGTGTTCACATTGATTGATCCTTTGAAGGTGCACCGGTAGCACAGGGACGCACACAGCGGAGCAATGATTTTGAGGTCATATTGCCGAAGTAGATAGAAAATAACACCTTACCTGACAAAGTTCGGGTTTTAACTAACAAAACTCTTTATTACCAAAAAAGTAAAACATGTTCTGGAAACAAAATCTTACATTTACAATAGAGCCGTGGCACACTATAACGAGTATGGGAATCAAATATGGTGAAAGTGTGATGTCATCTGGCACAGGTTTTGTTTATCGGGCATTAATACCCACATCAAAACATGTAAATCAACTGGTCCTTTGATGTTAGCTGTAGTTACATGTCCCTCTCTCTTCTACCGTCTATGGTAAAAATACATGTGTAAATGTGACAGATATAATAGGATGAATTAGTTCTCAGAATCTGTCATAGATGCCACAATATTTCTGAGCATAAAATATGTAAATCTCTACAATCTTCAGATTTCCTGATAGAACGTTCATGTCCAATTCACAAGTCAGTCATAGCATGGTCGTAGTCATGGCTGCCATTGCATTTCAAAACGTGGTTATGTGACAGTCAATCACAGAATGTACCTTGCCATATAAATGACTTATTCATGATCTTGACAACCTTTTAGATACACTCATTTTGTCTTCTATGCCTGTTTCCACTCACGGTGTATGAAGCATCCTTGGTTCAGCATCAAAGCTTCCATTCTTCCTTACATAGCACAAACTTTTGACGTCTAGTCCTTCCACCTGTGCCCACATTCAGCATTGCAACATTTGTAGAAGATCGTCATCGGCTCATCAGCTGATCTGGTCTGGATCTGCATGAAGTATGCCCTCTGGTGTCCACACTTGGGACAAGTTTCTGGTACAGAGATCATTGGAAAATGAAGTGTGTTAGTTGTAAGTCACAAGTAATGCTAGTTATAAGTTACAGCATTGAGGTAGAAGCACCCTTCATGGCTACAGTAGGTGCATTGGTTCAACAGCTTAGAATTTCATGGCAACTAGGGTCAATACATGGGATGACAGAATAGCATTATTGAAATCTCAGGGAGGTACATCAGGCTCAAGACAAGTATAGCTACATAGCATGCATACATAGACACACATATCAGTAAAAGATCTTGCATCTACATATCTACAAAACTGTATATCCTCCAGGCTGAATTTTCAACAAGAAAGTATTCACTTAAAGAATCCAGTCTCATATGTCCATAGAGAGATATTTGCAAACACATCCTGAAAATGGAGAAATCTACCTTCTGTTGAATCAACATTTTCCCATGCTGCTGCTCCTCCAAGCACATCATCCAATTCTTTCAATTTTGGATATTTTCTGTTTGATATCTGGAATCAGAGAAAAGAAAATCATTATTATTATTATTATTCATTTATTATAGATATATATTCATTTATTATTATTATATTGTTGCGGATCCATAGCCAAAACACTCCTTGGGTGTGTGTTGGGAGTGGGGATGCTACAGTGTGTTAAACTGAAAAAATGCATTTTCCAATGCAGTCTCCACACACCAGACGTGAAGTGTATAGAAAACCTATACACTAAACCTGGGTGTTGTAATATTTCAATATGAGAGATGGAATCTCCTGTTATGTTAATGTTTTGTTGTGCATCCTGTTTTGGAGGCGAATTTGATACATTGTTGTGCAATCCTGTTGACAAAGTGACACATGAATCAAGAGTGATCACAGTTGCTTATGGTTTCGGTACCTGGTAGACAGCCACAGAGACCCAAAGATGAAAAACTGAGAACAAAATCGCCACAATTATACACATATATTGCAGAGCGCACTGTTTCTATGCACAAAGACACACAATTTATTCAATAAATCAGCAGTGATGGCTCCCACTCCATGTAAAATTCAAATCTGCTTTTCTTTGCACTAAAGTTCATCTGTGCGTTTTTGAGGCCAATTTCTGAGAGGACCTATGCTATATATACATCTACTGTACTTTTGTTCTACCTTGGCTGTATATTTGAAAGTATGGATGATTTGATTGGCTATCTACTGAGTGTGTGTCTTCAGCTGGGACACTCGAAACAGGACATACACTAATCACAGCGTCAGAACTTTCGAATATAGGCAGGTGCTGCCAACTAAGCTGTTCGTGCAAAAAGGTATTTGTGCGCAGTTTTTCAGCGGGTGGGCAATTTTCAAAGCTAATCAGCAGGCAGAGGAAAGAAAATCGATATTTACTGTGGGTGGGGAAGAAATTTCATTGTTTTCAGCAGGCGGGGAGAAAATTTTGACAGTGGGTACGGGAAAATGCATAGAGGGAGGGTAAAGGCTGTGGCTGATAGAACTTCAGAGGAAAGCGTCTAACTTAGAGGGGAGCAATGTTCCAAGGTATACTGCTAGCTGCTCGCATGGTTTTCCATTGATCTGTGTTGCTAATGGGCATCTAGTGAGCAATGGGGAATATCAGTAGTGGGGAGATGGCAATGGGGAGCTTGAATTGTTGTAGGGAGTGGGAGAGGGCACACAATAGATACTAGAGGGCAGTGGGCATCAAAATTCAGTGGGAGGACATATTTTCCGTGTATGCAAGTGGGAGGGCAGTTACGAACAGCTCTACTTTCCCCTCCAAATTTAAGACAGGGTCAAAATAAGTAAAATCGGTATATCAGCCTTCAAATCATGTTTTGTGATGATTTTGTGAAATTGATGAAATTTACCAGTTGGTGGCACCTGAATATACGGCTGAGGTAGAACAAAAGTGAACTTGATGTGTACACAGCACAGGTACTTTCAGAAATTGCCCGTCCCCCCTATAAATACAAAGATGATGGATTTTTAAACAAAAAGCACAGCAGGCATGAATATTTTGACACAAGTGCAAGCTATCAAATATCGAAGTTTAGTGAGTGGTGATACAGACGTCGCATCTTCTTGAGTGTTTTGCATGTGTTTAGTCAATCATACCGATTCTTATTCGAGTCATTATTTTCTCTTATATGCATTTATTTGTTTGTTTGTTTATCCTTGGTTTCCCTTGCTTTACCGAAGAAATAGACAATATGCAACGATAAAATTTACGAGTGGTATAGAGTAATTGTACTTGCCTTGCGTTTGACATTTTGTACGAATGCACACGTGTTACAAGCAAATCTTAGACAGTTCTCGCCCTCTTCGACAACTAATACGTTAGCACATGTCGGACAGAACATCAACATTATTTAAAGTAGTCTGTACAACTGGTTACGTGGATGTTGAAACTTTTGCTGAGAGAATGCACAACTTGCATTACGACGACGGCACGATGATGAAACCCACTGTTGACCTGTGGTGTTTGTTGACCTGAAACAACGCCACCGTGCGACGAGCGTAAAGTTGGCGTCATCCTCATCCTCAAGTAACCTTTCAAGCTGATGCCCTGAGCTGACCCTGAAAATGACGCTTCTCAGTGTCAACTTCAGCGTCATATCCGAAGAAAGCCGAAGTGACACTACCGGATGATGGATAAATGACAAAATTCGTCCTCAACTTAAACCAGATATGAACTGAAAATGCTAACGTGTAAAGTATATATAGTAAAGTAAAGTATTAAGCCTTTAATATTGAAATCGTATCCCAGTTGGGCAACTTCATTGAAAATGTTATGATCACCATCATGAACAACATTCACGACAGAGTAATTCCGAAAAAGGTCATTAAGTATATAAATATGTAATTAGCTGAAATAAAAATAATTAATTTTTTTGACTGCTGTCATTGTATCACCACTTTATATAGCAAGTGTAATTGCTTTTAGTCTCTCCTTCAAGCCATATATGCCAATCAATCAATCAATCTTTTATTACTCAACACACACTGACAGAGAGTGTGGTATGGTACATTTCAGATGAAAGAACAACATGTCCAAAACTGAACACCATCAAATGGATATTAAAATCCAAGTAAATTGAATTGAAGTACAATTTATAACTCTCAGCAGCTAAGACTCATATATGCCAACTTAGACTGTGAAAGTTCATTAGATATACAAATTATAAGCTGAAATGAAAAAGCAAAATATCTTTCACTTATGCTATATTTATACATACAATATATAAAGTTAAAAGTTATGTCTCATCAATATACATTGCAAGTTTCATAAACGTTTTTAGAGTACTAGTCCTTCCAGTCTTAAATTGCTGATGTAAAAATGCTAAATAACTTCATGAATATTTTATCATATTTCTTCAATGTACATAGCTGGTTTCATCGACTTTGATGACGTCAATCATGGTATATCCCTCATCAGAAAATCACAAAAGTCACACGCTAAAAAACTAATCAGTTCTTGCCATTCTCAAACAGAATCTATGTGCCCAATTTGATTCTGATCGGACATTAAGGAAAGACTGCATGGTACCCGAAACCCGGGTCCTTTTCTGACCAACTCGGGTGACAAACAGAAGACTTTCAATCCCCCAATGTGTTAATATTCCATTGTTACGTTTATCTTATCCAGCTGGTGCCATTGTAGGAAAGGCAGGTCTGTGAAACTAATCCTCTGATAACTAAGTAGGGAACTGGGATATTCCAAAGTTAATGAAGCTTTCCGGTAATTGATAAGCCACTGGCTTGCATATTTCATGCTCATTTGCATAATTAATGATTTTAGAACTGACAGACACACAATGAGAACAGCTGCACAGAATTTGATAAGATTTTCTATAAATGTTGATCACACAATTATTTATCCACCATAAATGACGTAAACGTGTCACATGTAAGTATATTCCTAATTTGCATATTTAATGAACTTTCCTGATTAGGGATATACGCCTCGATTAACTTGATCAAAGTTGGTGAAAAATTGAAGATTCTAGGTTACAAAATTATTCAAAGTCATTTAGCAGTTGCACTTCAGCTAATTCCCAATTTGCATATTTAATGAACTTTCCTAATTAGGGTTATCTTGATTGGATTGACCAAAATTGATGTAACTGGCTATGTACATGAAAGATACAATGATACAACATTATTGAAAGTCATTAGGCATTTTTATTCAAGCCAATCCAAAATTTGCATATTTAATGAACTTTCCTAATTAGAGACATACACCTGGATTTACTTGATCGCAGTTGGCGAAACATGCTATGTACATTGACGATACAATATTGAATGTCATTTAGCATTTTCACTCCGGCTGATCACCAATTTGCATATTGAAAGAACATTCCAAATAAGGAATACATATCTGGATTGATAAGAACATCAAAGTTGATGAAAATTGCTAAGTACATTTGAGAAAGTTGTTTTAGCAGTTTTAAATAAAATTATTCCTAATTTGCATATTTAACAAACTTTCCTTATATGGAATATTTAGCTGCATGACATGAGAAAAGTTGACAAAACTTGCAATTTGCATATTTAACTAACTCTAATTTCCCAATAAGGCATGTAAGACCAGAAGAACCCTAAAAGTTTATCAAACTTGCTATGTATATTGATAAGGCAATTATGTTTTATAAGTGAAAGGAATCATGCTTTTTCATGTCAGCTAATTTATAATTTGTATATCTAATGACCTTCCACAGTTTGACATATACAGCTTGGAAAACTTGACCAAAGGCAATTGCACTTGCTTTATAAAGTGGCAATACAATGACAGCAGTCAAAGAAATTTAGTAATTTCATTTCAGCTAATTGCATATTTATATACTTAGTGACCTTTGGGAATTAATCTGTGGGGAATATTGCTCATGATGTAGATCATAACACTTTCACTATGTGGCAGAGGTTTAAATTCACAGACAACTGGAATGTATACTGAAACATGTGAGCATTTTCAGTTCATATCTGGTGTTAAGGTGGAGCTGCATATTGCCAACAGTTTTTTTCCATATATTTCTCTTCAAAGATGACAAGGAAACCCACTCGTAATACATATTTTCAAAAAGCAGAGACTCTATCTATAGTTTAGTATAGTAGTTTACTTAAAGAATGAAGTGGATGTATATTTGGGATTAAAGACCTCAATTTTGGTATTAAGTCAAAAACTTGATGCTATTTTCTGAAATGTAACATTTCACTTGAAAGAAGAGTATATGTAGAAAAAAACCGACTATTTTATTTTGCATTATCTATCCTCATTCTAGAATGGTGGAGGTTGAAAGACTGACACTCAAAAATGTGATTAAAATCATGATTAGCAAAATTAAAATGCCTCTTATTCACAATGTAAGAACTTGATTGCCAAACAAAATAGTTGTTTTGTTATATAGCATTTACAGAACATAATGTGAAAATTTCAGAATTTGAAGGAAAAAGAAGCTGGGAAATTGGGTGATTTGCATACATTTGCATAAATTATCACTTCTTTGTCAAGCAACTTTAACGACTGCTTGACAAGCTCAAAGGTGAACCCAACCAATATTTTAATCTTGGGTTAACAAATCTGCTCTTGTAAACACCCTATTTTCATCATGTACATCTATATCGTATATTTATATCACGAGTTTGTTGAAGGGGTATTTGAAAAAATCTGAGAACTTTTTGGGTTTCTCCCCTCCCCCTCCAGAGGTGCTTGTGAATACAGCCTAATGTTTGTATAATTATTGTTGAACACAAACTGTCTTGGAACTCACAAAAACACTCAACCATGCTGAACCTGACAGTTTAGTAATAAAGCTTGAAAGGGAATTCTCATTCAAGGCAGATACATGTCAATCAAGTTATGGGACATGATGGGTTATGTTATTCTATATGGTCAAGAAACAAATGATTTGGAGGAGGTGATGGACACTTCACTTGCAACATTCAGGTCCATTAGGCATAGGCAAATTTAGACGAATGTGCCCAGGGACATAAATTTCAACTAATTTTTACAATATTCTACACTTTGTAACAATTGAGAACTTGCTTTCCCGCACACTTAGATAGCACAGGGATGGCATTTATACTTAATTTCAAATATCAGTAAATATTGGGTAATTTACCAACATTTGTTGGGTGGCCCCAATGTTTATTCTTGATTTTGAAATTTTAGAGGACGGTTTGAAGTTTGCTTGATGAAAATTTGAGCAAAAGTTCAAGTCTGTAATTTTTAAGTGGTGAGGCGCTACCACTAACCCATGAATAAATGATGATGAACAGGGGAATGTGCCTCGAACAAGACTGACAAATACTGGGCCTCTACCAAAACAATTCTACAAATCAAGTAATCCTAGGGGGTCCAGTTGCTTAGTAAAGCTATGAAGGGGCCTCTTAAGAAAACTTGCTAGTTGTAACAACAAAGATTGGGAGTCTTGTTTTCTTCAGATTCACCCCCAACAGATGTGAGGCAATTGCGGTGATCGCAAATGACATTATTTTTTCTCTCAATTTAATCTCATTAATATGCATAAATAAACATTTTTCTGCATTTTCCACATAAACGACAAAAATAAAACCTGCTAGTGTTACAATGGCTGCTAATAGTCACAATAATTTGTATGAATTTATGTTTCAGACTACAAGCTGCAACAAGAGTCGCACACATACAACAACAAAATTTGTCAAAATTTTAGGCAGTATTCTAGTAGTCCGAAGTTGCGCACATGCCGTTATATTTAGTAACAAACCTGAAATTGCAATCAATGCAATTGCTTACTATGTCACAGCTACGGTATATGACGTCATCATGGTTTCAAGGTAGCACATGATTCAGTATTGTAATGGATACACTTTATCACCTTTACCGGTAAAATGTTTGTAAATCAGTAAAGACAATTCAGTCTCAGAATAGCATAATTTGACCATTTATGCAGTCTTACAAAAATGAAGAGCTTAGAAAATAAAATATTACACTGTGACATAGCAGGAAGATCTTTTCCAAACAAATTTTTGGGGTTTTTATTTTATTTTATTTGATACACAGATCAATGGGTAAACCCACTAACAGATCTGTGAAAAAAAAAAGTCGCACCATCACAAGACAAATTTACAAATGTACAACCATAAAAGTAACACGTTACATTAAATTGAAAAAACATACACAAATCAAAAAAGAGAACTGTTAAAATGACTGGATAAATATTTTTAAAACTACACAGCGTAGAAAAAATATCTATATCATTTGAAAGAAATATCATTAAAAATAGACATGCATCTTGGCACTGTCAAAAATTTTTCCGCAATTAACAGAACACAAGTCTGTTTTAAAAAGGGGTTTCTTGCATAAATTTCTACTTGGGGCATAAAAGCAGATTTGATTTAAAATATTTGGTGAATCATAATGTGAATGGATTATTTTGTATAAAAAGCAAATGTCAAGGGTTAGTCTTCTATTGTGTAACTTAGGAATGTTCAGAATTCTGCAATAAAATGGACAGCTGGATTTACTGCAGTGAACATTGAGTTTGCGACAAATGTATTTCACAAACTGAGTTTGTACTCGCTCAATTTTTTCTGACAGGCCCTGCTGGTGGGGTGACCACACAACAGAGCCATACTCTGGAATAGATCTTACATAAACAAAATACAGAGAAATAATTGCTGAAATGTCATTGAATGGCTGGCAGAGATGCTTAATAAAACCAAGAGATTTGAAGGCTCTAGAAACAATATTATTGATGTGAAAAGAATAATTAAGAGTGGAAGGAAGGTAAATGCCCAAATCCTTGACAACAGAGACCCGTTGAAGTGGAGTACCATTGATGGAGTAATCAATAGAGGAAATGACTCTTTTCTTAAGTGTAAAACTGATAAATTTACATTTACTGATATCAGGTGACAGCTTCCAGTTGTTACACCATTGAGCAAATTTGTCAAGATCTTGATGTAACATGACACAGTCAGCGAGGGATGTGATGGTGCGATAGATCTTGGCATCGTCGGTATACAAGCTGAGCTTTGCAGAAATGTCTAACAGTGCAATATCATTAATAAAGATAAGAAAAAGTAGTGGCCCCAAAGAGTGAACCCTGGGGCACACCTGAAGAAGTAGTGTACCATTTTGATGAGCAACTACCAAACACTACCCTCTGTCGTCTAAGATGGAGATAAGAAGCCAGCCAACTATGCAGGTTACCACATATACCAAATTTGGCGGCTTTGTACAGGAGAAGTGTGTGAAAGACACTGTCAAAAGCCTTGCTAAAGTCCATGTTAATTGAATCTACCTGTTGTTTATTGTTCAGTGAAACAGAGATGAAATCTGTATTATCAACTAAGTTAGTTGTAGTGGATCTGTTTTTAACAAATCCGTGCTGGTCAATGGAAATATTTGGTTAATACGGTATGTTGATAGATATGAGGAACAATCGAAGATCTTAGCAAAAAGAGGCAACAAGGAGATTGGGCGGTAATTTTCAACTGTTGATTGACGACCAGATTTTATCGCACTTTAACATTTAGCTGGTTGCAACACAAAGTTACAGAAATGTCAACTAACGGTATATCTACAGACTAGAAAAAAATCGAGCATTTAAAACTTAATTACAAAACATATTACAGTGAATTATAAAACAAATCACAAAGAATAAATCATAATTGCAATATAAAAATTTAGAAAGAAATCAGAAGAGTTGGGTCTGAAGAATAACTACAGAGATGATAAGTAAATAGCCAGCCCATTGCTACATCAGATCATAAACACAAAACAAACTGGCTTGGCTATGCCCGCAACACCAACAGCTTATTGTCACTGAGCCAAGCTCAAATAGATTTGTTCACGTGCTTTTTGAGCTACCTCTCAAGATTAAACATGGGTGTCTCATAGCCATATAGAATAATTTCAAAAAATATTGTCATGTCTGTCACGGTACCCAAGTTTTTGTATGCACTGTATATGAAGTCATTGTTAAGATGAATGTTTGATAAAACAAGTGGCCTAGCGGCCAATATGGTAGTCCCCCTGTGTTATGTAGAGAATTACTATTTTTGATAATGTGTTGATGAAGGTGGAAATCTTTGATAGCTAATTTCATTTTTGCTCAAAAAATAAAAGTTGCAGATTCCATCATAATTTCAATATCTCACATTAAAATAACCCCTTGCAACCTGTATACCAAATATCAAAGCTATCAGATGAGCAGTTATTGGGAATGCATTTTAGTGACCAAAAATGGCAAAAATTGACCAAAAATACAAAATTGCAGATTTCATCATTATTTCAATATATCACTTTCAGTTTACCTGTAGGAACCTGTACACTAAATTTCAAAGCTCTCAGACCAGTACTTTTTGAGAAACATATTTTTTGACCAACAATAGCAAAAATGCCCCAAATTACAAAAATTGTAGATTTCATCATAATTTGAATACATCACATTTTGCTCACACCTATAAACCTGTATACCAAATATCAAAGCTGTCACAGACAAGCGGTTTTGGTGAAACAAATTTTTTGACCAAAATTGACAAAAATTACCTTAAAAATACAAATTTGCACATTTCATCACAATTTGCACAAGTCCTTAGAGAGGATAGAGTTCTGTTCATTAATTGGGTCTTAGATTAAGAATGAGTTCCACGGTGGTGAAAATGTAAAACCAATGTGGGCTGCCATCCTAATTACAAAAGGTCATTAAATAAGTCAATTAGTACTTAATCGACAGGATGTTGTCAAACAATTTTGCATTCTATTATAACACTGACAGATTATCACGTATACCACATTTCATTACGATACCGCCAAGTTTCGATGAATTGTATTACAACACTGTGAGATCAACATCTGTACAAAGTTTCATGTAATTGGATGATGTGTTTCTGGACATACCCCATCACTCTAAATAGGAAAGTTCATTACATATGTAAATTAAATATTGATTAACATGATACCGCATTGTCTTTATTCAATACTAAAACAATGTGAGCTCAACATCTGTATCAAGTTTCATGAAATTTGATGAACCATTTCTCGCCATATCAGCTTAATTATGAAAATGAATTAAATATGCAAATCAGCAATTACTTGACATGATACTTCTACATATCTTTGCATGCCATAACACTTATGGAAGAATAACATCTCTACCATGTTTCATCAAATTATATACAGCATTTCTTACCATATCATATTAATTATGAAAGTTCATCAAATATGAAACAATCATTTAACATGATACTGATTAACCCTTTGCACCCTGACCCCCCGGTACTCTATGACGTCATGTGGACATTTCTGTCCGAGCCGGGTTCAAAGGGTTAATGTCTTCGCACAGTATCACAGTACTGAAAGATAGACATTTGTACAGAGTTTCATCAAATTTGATGCAGTAATTCTGGACATGCCCACTAATTAGAAAAATTCATTAAATATCCAAATTAGCAATTAATTTGAATGACACTGATAAATGTATTCATTCAAATGTTAAAGCAATGTGAGCTCAACATCTGTACCAAGTTTCATGAAATTTGATGAATAATTTCTTAACATATCAGTCTAATTACGAAATTTATTAAATAAAAAAAAGGCAAATTAACATTTAATTGACATGATACTACTTCACATCAATGCACGCAATTAGATCACCAAAAGATCAACATCTGTGCCACATTTCATCAAATTTGATGCAACATTTCTAGACATAACACTAATTACAAAAATCCATCAAAAATGCAAATTAGAAACTATATTTCATGCAGTGGTTCTGGAGATAGCCCACCAATTTGGAAACTCCATTAAATATGCAAATTAGCACTTAATTCGCATGACACTGCAAAGTTTCTTTGTAAACTTATGCAAGACTATAGGCTAAAGATCTGCACTAAGTTTCATCAAATTTGCTGCAGTATTTCAAGTCATATCAGTCTAATTACAAACATACATACACACATACATACAGACACCATTGACTTCAGCTTATACAATAAACTCACATTGGTATAACCAAATGTGAAATAAAAATTATCAAATATGCAAATTAGCAAGATTCATGCAATACTGACAGATCTCGTGTGCTATCAGAGCTCTGTGCAGCACGCGGCTCTAGAAACAGCTCTTTAAAAAAAATCATTGTCAATGACATAGTCCCTGCTTTTTCAATAAAATGGCTTGTCACACAGCCATATTGGATTTGATCGCAAAACAAATTCACATGCATATGTATGACATAAGGACTAATCCTTGTTCCAAATTTGAATGAAATTGCTCCATGTATCTCTGAGATATCTGCATGGATGGATGCACACGGGCACGCACAGATGCACACATGCACGCAAGGACATGACTAAACCTGTAAGTCTTACCTGAGGGTGTCAGTGGGGACTATCAAATCTGAAAAAGATCATCCCTACTAACCTATGTACCAAATATCAAAGCTATCTGACCTTTAGTTTTGAAGATTTTTAAAGATCTTTTGACCACAAATGACAAAAATCTCATTAAAAATACAAATTACATACCGGTATGCAAATTTCACCAGGATTTGGACAAACCTTACTGAAGTAACTCTAAGTAGACAGCATATCAAATTTCAAAGCAATCAGACATGCGGTTTCAGAGAAGTTTTTTCACCAAAAATACCAAAAAATGCAAAAAAATACAAATGAGCAAATTTCACCACGATTTGAACAAACTTAACTGAGGTTACCCAAAGTGAACAGCGATGGAAAATCAGCCAACCAGATAAGCTCCGCATTGCTGACAGAAGAGCTAAAAAGTACCCCAAAAATATAAATTTGCAGATTTCATCATAATGTGAATACATCACATTTTGATCATGCCATGATGAACCTGTATACCAAATGTCGAGGCTATCACACGGCAGTTTTGGGGTAAAACAAACTTAACCATAAATGACAAAAAAATAGCGTCATGACACTGTAGCTCCCATCCTGGACTATTTAGTGTTTGTTCTCTGGTCAGATATTTGAACATGTGTGAAAGGGATTAAAAGTGCATGAAGTGAAAATACTTAAATGAAATGTACTGGAGACAGTGAAATATGTTTAATGTAATTATTCAGAATATAAAATGGAAAAAATACAGAATTAGATATATCGAATACTGTGATACAACCATTAACTCAACAAGTCATTTACAATGACATAGTCCCAACTTGTAATAGGAGTATTAGTCTTGATGGGGCAGGAAAATGTGGTCATTAAGAAGTATCACTGGAGTGTATATGTTGAGATCTATGGGCACATAGGTCTATGTTGTTGTTTCCAATTTGAAACACATGAGGCATGTCTAAGTTATGGTTCTAAATCGGGAAAAAAGATCAGACCTCTAGCAGTATTGGCCAGCCAAGAAATACATATGCGCATTATAAATGAGGTACAAGATGTGACATCTTAAGGTCTAATATCCTATCAAAATTGGAGGGTATAGAACTTGTGGTTACTGAAATATGCATATATATGTATAATCAAGGTCAAAGGTCATCGAGGTCACATGACATTTTGAAAAAAAAAAATTATATTGCTAATTAATCCCTATATGCCAAAAAATCAGATCTCTAGCTCTATTCGCTTGCCCAGAATTAGATGTGTACATAATTATGAGATAAAGCGTGTGTTGTCATAAGGTCTCCCATCCTACTAAATACAAAGGACGGTCACATGACATTTTGTCAAAAAAATTGTATTGCTAAGTTATCCCTATATACCAAAAATCAGACCTCTAGCTCTATTGGCTCGCTCAGAATGAGATATGCGCATAATTATTGAGGTACAGTATGTGGCGTCATAAGGTGTCCAATCATACCAAACATGAAGGGTGTAGCACTTGTGGTTACCGAGTTATGGACAAATATGTATATTTGAGGTCAAAGGTCACCGAGGTCACGTGACATTTTGTCAAAAAAATTGTTTTGCTAAGTTATCCCTATATACCAAAAATCAGACCTCTAGCTCTATTGGCTCGCTCAAAATTAGATATGTGCATAATTATTGAGGTACAATATGTGGCGTCATAAGGTGTCCCATCATACCATACATGAAGGCTGTAGCACTTGTGGTTACTGAGTTATGGACAAATATGTATATTTGAGGTCAAAGGTCACCGAGGTCACGTGACATTTTGTCAAAAAAATTGTATTGCTAAGTTATCCCTATATACCAAAAATCAGACCTCTAGCTCTATTGGCTCACTCAAAATTAGATATGCGCATAATTAATGAGGTACAATATGTGGCGTCATAAGGTGTCCCATCATACCATACATGAAGGCTGTAGCACTTGTGGTTACTGAGTTATGGACAAATATGTATATTTGAGGTCAAAGGTCACCAAGGTCACGTGACATTTTGTCAAAAAATTGTTTTGCTAAGTTATCCCTATATACCAAAAATCAGACCTCTAGCTCTATTGGCTCGCTCAAAATTAGATATGTGCATAATTAATGAGGTACAATATGTGGCGTCATAAGCTGTCCCATCATACCATATATGAAGGGTGGTAGCACTTGTGGTTACTGAGTTATGGACAAATATGTATATTTGAGATCAAAGGTCATCAAGGTCACATGACATTTTGTCCAAATATCCGAGATATCTGCGTGAACGGATGGACTCACGGATGGACGAACAGACGGACATGACCCAATCTATAAGCTCACTGGACTTCATCCATGGGGACTAAAAATTGTGTCACTGCATCCTTTTTGCAATATGAATACGATGAGAAACTAAATTTTTATTTTTCGTGGCCTTATACATGGGAGTCTATGGAGATCTGCCTTATACATGGGAGTCTATGGACGTGTAAACTAAAAATATGCAAATTTCACCACGATTTGCCCAAATTTGGGAAAGGTCACTCCTATGCACTTCCATACCAAGTTTCAAATCAATCGGACTTGTGGTTTCAGAGCAGGAGATTTTTTGACCAAAAATGGGAGAAAATTACAAAAAAATTCATGAAAAATAGCAAGTCCAAGATACTGACCCAAGATGTGCACAATCATTTCATGTCAGCCCAAAGTACTTACATGCTAATTTTTCATGTAATCTGCTCAGTGGTTATTGAGTTTTTTCAATTTTGACTGTTTTTACATTTTTTCACTTAATTTGCATATTTTTGGCAATGACAACTTCATTTGAACAAAATCTCATCTACAGCCCATCATCCATGTACACACCAAATATCAAGATGAAATGTACAGCGGTTTTGGAGTTTTTGATGTTGACGGACAGACATACAGACATACAGACATACAGACATACAGACATACAGACATACAGACATTTCCCTAGCCTATAAGAATAGCTTCCATTGCCATATATACATATGGCTATGGGAGCTAAAAATGCCTTAAAAATACAAGATTGCATATTTCTGCACAATTTGAACGAATCTGAAAAAGTCATCCTTAGGGACCTATATATCAAATATCACAGCTCATTGATAAGCAGCTTTCAAGATTTTTTAAGAATTTTAACAACAACGAAAAAAATTGCTTTACAAGAAGAAATTTGCATATTTCATCACAATTTGTATAAATTTATCATAAGGACATCCCTACAAACCTACTGGTATATACTAAATAATAAGCTGTTGGACCAGCCATTAAGGAAAAGAAGAATTTTGCCCCAAAATAGCAAAATTAGCCTAAAACAAACAAATTTGCATATTTCATCCAAATTTGAACAAATCTGATGAAAGTCATCCGTGGTGACCTGAACTCTAAATTTTCAAGGAATCAGACTGGCCGTTTTAAAGAAGCCTGGAATGAAATAAGTTGACTGATGCCGCCACACATCAACCAATTACATAAGATTCACGTCGCTGACAGTGAAGCTAAAAGGTTACTCATTTGTGTGATGAGCAAGGTGGATTTTCAGAGTTCCCTTGGCCTTAAATGCCCAACCACACTTGTTACATTTAAATGGCCTGACACTGGAGTGGACTAAAAGGTGTTGTTTAAGAATATTCTTTTGTGTAAATGCTTTACCACATTTCTTGCAGGTATATGGCCTAGATTCTGAATGTATCAGAAGATGATGTTTCAGATGTCTGGCAGCTTTAAACTTTCTCCCACACTCTCTACACTCATGATCTCTTGTATCTAAATGGACAATACTGTGAGATTGAAGATGGGAATTCCGACTGAAGGCTTTACCACACACATTGCATATGAATGGGTTAACGTTTGAATGGATAAGTTGGTGTTTTTTGAGACTTTTTTTATGTTTGAACATCTTACCGCAGTCTCCACATTCATGTTTCCTGACATTTGAGTGGACTGAAAAGTGTTGCTTAAGAATACTATTTTGTGTAAATGCTTTACCACACTCCTTGCAGGCATATGGCCTAGATTCTGAATGCAGCAGAAAATGCAGTTTCAGATGCCTGGCAGTTTTAAATTTTCTATCACACTCTCTACACTCATGATCTCTTTTATCTGAATGGACAACACTGTGAGATTGCAGATGGGACTTCTGGGTAAAGGCTTTACCACACACATCACATAGGAATGGTTTAATATTTGAATGGAGAAGCTGGTGTCTTCTGAGATTGGTTTCATGTTTGAACATCTTACCGCAGTCTCCACATTCATGTTTCCTGACATTTGAATGGACTAAAAGGTGTTGCTTAAGCAGAAAATCTTTTGTAAATGCTTTACCACATTCCTTGCAGGCATATGGCCTGGATTCTGAATGCAGCAGAAGGTGCTGTTTCAGATGCCTGGCAGTTTTAAACTTTCTCCCACACTCTCTACACTCATGATCTCTTGTATCTAAATGGACAATACTGTGAGATTGAAGATTTGATTTCTTGGTGAAGGCTTTACCACAGACATTGCATTTGAATGGTTTAATATTTGAATGGAGAAACTGGTGTTTTCTGAGACTGGCTTTATGTTTGAACATCTTACCGCAGTCTCCACATTCATGTTTCTTGACATTTGAGTGGACTGAAAGGTGTTGCCTCAGAAAACTCTTTCGTGTAAATGCTTTACCGCACTCCTTGCAGGTATATGGCCTGGATTCTGAATGTATCAGAAGGTGATGTTTCAGATGCCTGGCAGTTTTAAATTTTCTATCACACTCTCTGCACTCATGATCTCTTGTATCGTAATGGACAATACTGTGAGATTGAAGATGGGAATTCCGGGTGAAGGCTTTACCACACACATTGCATATGAATGGGTTACTGTTTGAATGGATAAGTTGGTGTTTTTCGAGACTTGCTTTATGTTTGAACATCTTACCGCAGTCTCCACATTCATGTTTCCTGACATTTGAGTGGACTGAAAGGTGTTGTTTAAGAATATCCTTTTGTGTAAATGCTTTACCACATTCCTTGCAGGCATATGGCCTGGATTCTGAATGTATCAGAAGATGCAGTTTCAGATGTCTGGCAGTTTTAAACTTTCTACCACATTCTCTACACTCATGATCTCTTGTATCTAAATGGACAATACTGTGAGCTTGCAGATTTGCCTTCTGGGTGAAGGCTCTACCACACACATCGCATAAGAATGGTTTAATGTTTGAATGGATAAGTTGGTGTTTTTCTAGATTTGATTTACGTTTGAATACTTTACCGCAGTCTCCACATTCATGTTTCTTGACATTTGAGTGGACTGAAAGGTGTTGCTTAAGAGTACTCTTTTGTGTAAATGCTTTACCACACTCCTTGCAGGCATATGGCCTGGATTCTGAATGCAGCAGAAGGTGCAGTTTCAGATGCCTGGCAGCTTTAAACTTTCTACCACACTCTCTACACTCATGATCTCTTTTATCTGAATGGACAATACTGTGAGATTGAAGATGGGAATTCCGGGTGAAGGCTTTACCACACACATTACATCTGAATGGTTTAATGTTTAAATGGAGAAGTTGGTGTTTTTCGAGACCGGCTTTATTTTTAACCATTTCACCACAAACCTCACACTCTTGTCTTTCATTTTGATGGCTTGCCAGCACTTTCCTATGATTTTGTTCTGTGAAGAGTTCACCATGTTCCGCACATTCATTCTTGTCCAGCTGGGAATGGATTAACAGGTGAGTTTGGAGCCTGCTCCTCAACTTAAAGTCCTTTCCACATATATCACATGAATGGCATTTCTCTTTTGAGTGACTCAAACTGTCTGCCTTTGAAACTTTCTGCTCTGTGGAGGGCTGCCCACTCTCTTTTTGTTCAAGTTGTTTTATGTGTGAGCAGCTATGGAAGTGTGCCTCCAAACTACTCTTCTCTTTATAAGCCTTATCACACTCAATGCACTCATACTGCCTCAAACCTGAATGCGCCAACCTGTGTTCGTAGAGCTTGTGTCTGCGCTGGAATGCTTTCCCAGAAGCTTTACACTTGTAAGGTTTATCATTTGAGTGATGAGTAAGGTGGTCTTTGAGATTTCCCTTGACTTTAAATGCCAAACCACACTCGTTACATTTAAATGGCCTGGCACTGGAGTGGACTAAAAGGTGTTGCTTAAGAATACTATTTTGTGTAAATGCTTTACCACACTCCTTGCAGGTATATGGCCTGGATTCTGAATGTATCAGAAGATGCAGTTTCAGATGTCTGGCAGCTTTAAATTTTCGACCACACTCTCTACACTCATGATCTCTTTTATCTGAATGGACAACACTGTGAGATTGAAGATGGGTTTTCTGGGTGAAGGCTTTACCACACACATTGCATTTGAACGGTTTAATGTTTGAATGGAGAAGTTTGTGTCTTCTGAGATTGGCTTTATGTTTGAACATCTTACCACAGTCTCCACATTCATGTTCCCTGATATTTGAGTGGACTAAGAGGTGGCTGCGAAGATGTTCCTTTCCTTTCATAGCTTTGCCACATTCTTTACATTTGAGAGCTTCCTCCTGTGAATGGTTTTCTTTGGCTTTTGAAGATGGGTCATTTTCTTCACATCCATGTATATGAGTATCAATGGGGACTGAGTGATGGGAGTTGAGAGCACTTTTCTGTGTAGAGGATTTATTAAACTCATTACAATTTGATGGATTCACACTTGTGCACATCAAAACATGAGATCGATGGGCATTGCTCTCTCCAATGCGCTCCTTAAACTCTAGGTGTTCTGTAAGACCATCGCCACATGTTGTTGTTTCATTACACCCATTGCATGCATTTGGTTCACAAATTTCAAAGTGACCTTCTTTCCGCAGATCTTTCTCAAAACCAGCCATTTGAACTTTGCATGTCAGTTCTTCTGGATTCTCCTCCACGTCCGTCAGTCCACGCCCCATGTCACACTCATCTATCGCAGGTCTTGATCTGACACAAGCTGACCTCTGTTTCCTTGGTTTAAAACCTATCTTATCATGTTGCTTTCCCATGTCCTTGTTTGAACCCCCTTCACTTGTCTCGCCCTCCTCCAGAGTAACATATCCTCGCTGGGCAAGGCTGTTAATGATTATTGACACACCTGAGAAAAAAACTTTTTCCAATTAGATAAGCACAGCAAAGATCTATTGGACCCCAACTTAACCTTTACACCCTGACCCCCTGGTACCCTATGACATCATGCGGACATTTTTGCCCGAGCCGGGTTCAAAGGGTTAGCATGCCTTAAGAAAATAGGGTAGGCTTAGTCAGGAACATTTTTTTCACTTTTCGTTTTGATTTAGATTTGACTCATCAAAAACCAGCAAAACTTTGCAAAATCATGTGTGATTTTTGAAAAAGCGAAACAGAAACCTTACAGTCAGAGGGATTGAAAATGGGGTACTACTGGTCCGGTAACCAGCACTCATTTTTCATTTTTCCTTTTAGAAGATCAAGGTAGGATTCAGACAAGATTCATATGACAAGGCAAAAAAATATTACCACATCAGTTATGCCAATAGGATACTAAGACTATATTTGTGAACAAACTGAAAGCAGTATGTTATGCTGGATGGTCATTACTATGTATTTAAATCCTACATTTTAAACCCTAAAATAACAGATATGGGTGTACTAGTCTATCAGCATCTCAAAACTGTCCTTGACTTTGTTACAGTTCGAACTTACCAAATGCAGAGAGAGCACCATCTTTGAGAAGCTGGCTGAACTGCTGAAAACATAGTTTGAATGATATACCAACTTCATCAACATGGCCTGAATGCCGAACTTCTCTGAAAAACTTTGAACATTCTGAAAGTGAAAATGTGCCAGAGATAAATTTAAATTATACAATTATAATGTAAAATGTGAAATTAAAGATTGAATGAATCGTATCAGATGATGATACCAGAAGTCCGTGGTCAGAACTTTTTCAGACTACTAGAGTTGAATTGTTAAAAAGAAGACACATTTGTTCTCCACAGCTGTCATCAACAATACTCACAACCTGATAGAGAATGGTTTGGGGGATGTTAAGAATTACCTCAGGTAGGGACACAATGTCACCCCCTGATGAAAACAAAGTTTATTTAATAAACGGTAATACCGATATTGCAAGGGCACTGTGTAACCTCCGTCGTGGATGGACCTTGCTGCAGTACAGTAGCGCCAGGTTTTTCCTGGGGTGCACTATAGTCACAACCCGTGGCCACGGTCCCTCGTTTTTGGAGGGACCGGACCTAGCTGCAGTACTACTGTGGTGTACGGTAGCTTGGGTCGGCGGCTTTGCCTGGGTATTTGGGTCGGACGGCAAATTCAGTTTGCCGTCCGACCCAAATACCCAGGTAAAACCTCGAGCTACTGTACTGCAGATAGGAGGGACCGTGCCCTGGCAAAACCGAAGCATCAGGTACTGCATTCAAGCAAAGTTGGACCAATTTGCTTACCTTGACGGTCAAATGTTGTTAGAGGGAGACGTATAGGTCCATTTCTTCTCCCCAAACCGCCGTCACAATTATCAATCGAAATACTTCGCACGCCATCTCTTACATTTAATATTATAGCAGCCGTCATCTCAAAATCGGTCGTGGCACTGTCGTCGTCTATCATACACTGAATGCAGCTTTGATAAATTGAATTGAACAAGCCAGGCCCGCCACTCTAAAGCGACACGACCTGTATGTCAGTGAAGTTAGACTCGGCTTCGGATTCCAGAGATGATTCAGACCATTCTGAAGGAGAAGTCAAGAAAAATATCTTCATGGAAAACACGCTAAATCATTCTCTACTGTCTATAGCTAAATACGCACTTTCTAAATATATGTATCGTTTGTTTTGCAGCAATGTGTAATTCATTAATATTATATGCAGAATCCTTTCGGCCCGAATTTCAAGCAAAATAGCCAACTATCAGGAGAGGGCGCGCTTGTCCACCGAAGCCTAATACTTCTTCAATGGGTCACATATGTTTAAGCCTAATACTTCTTCAATGGGTCACATATCATATGTTCCATGGACTTAGGAATTTGTGACCAAGATGAGAACCTGGAACAAATCATATTTGAATGTAAATATGTCATGGTAATCTGGCAGAAGTATATTTCTTACTTTGTCAGAAACACAGTACATGTATTGACAGAAACACCAGTGGGGCAGGAACAGCAGGAATTGGAAATTAGAATAATGGAACAACATCAGATATTTTGTACTGTATCACTTCCTATATGAAATACGCCAATTTGGAATATCAGTACCATATCCTGCAACTCATATATCATACTTTATTGACACTCTTTTCCCTTAGGAAGGATACACATCGTCATACATAGAGACTTCAAAGAAGCAGTACAATGAGTAGCTAAAAAATAGAAAACCAGCAATAAATAAATAAATAAATAAATAAAAGTAAATACATAAATAGAAGACAAACTGGAAAGAATATTTGTTTGTTCATTGTGTTTGTTTGTTATTGATCTCTCAGTTATACAATGTAGGCATTTGTTAATGTACATTGCTATGGGAATGTAGGCTATAGGTTCTTGTCATTCATCATGAATTCTAATGTGTCAGTGATAATGATTGAAATGTTGGGTGTACTGATTGAGTAGTATTGTATAATGTATTTCGTTCTGATTTATAGTATTCACAATTAAATACGAAACTTCATGGATTGAATACGTGTTTCGTATGAGATGTACAAAGGTGATAATTTTAAGACCATGTTTTCAAGCCTTACTTAGACTTGAAGGTGAAGCATGCATCTTGAACGCATTTACATAATTGTGTTATTATACTGATTTTTTCCTTCTTTTGTATCAAGCTAAATGACTACTTTTTCCAGACCTATATCTCCCCGTATTTCAGCCGCAGTTCGTCCATAACAGCACTTTTCTACTTCTAACTGGCAAAACAACAACTACTATTTTATCAAGTGTATAAATATTAAATAAAATAATTTTTTTTGAAAATTTTAATAGAAAAACTTCAAGTATGTAATGATATAGGAATAGTTAAAACTAGATGTAATTATAAAATATTGCATTCAATGCAAAAAGTAGTTCCTTTAAGTATGGTTCAGTCGCAAATAATTTAGCACATAATGTGCCCAATCTGATTAAAATCAGATGTAGAGTATGGCGACGTTTATACTTATGCGGTATTCTCTTGCTGTCAGAGGTGACAGCAAGAGAATACCGCATAAGTATAAACGTTGCCGTACTCTACATCTGATTTTAATCAGATTGATAGTTTTTGTGTATGCACTTTATAAATGATATGGAATAAAAAATACAGCTTATGGTATTTGGTAAAATTTTGAAGAATTTCTTTCTCAATGTGATTTTATGGAACATGAAACATTTAATAAAACAATTAGTGACAACAATTTAAAATTTCCTGCAAATATTTATTTGTTAGAGTTTGTCTCGCTTCTACAATTCAAGTTTCAACAAAGTCGGGCGGAATTGTATTGTTACACCAGTATTAATCCGAAACTGAATCCGAAACCTAATCTAACATAATAATAATAATAATAATATTTTATTGCTTGCTTGTAAATATAGGATTTACATCACATTTGTGGCAATAAAAGTGTGATACAAAAATAAGTTAAAATTTTCTTCAATAAAGATAAAGTATTACAGTATAATAATAGTAGCTAATAATAAATATAACTAGGTATTTCTTTGTTTGTATAAAGTAAAAATATAATCTGCAAGTTGTTCATTAAAAGAGAACTCTTGTTTTGTTAGTAGAGAAATAAGCTGATTTTCAGTATTGTCGTTTGGGAAGTTGATTTTACTGAAAAAGTTCTTTCTTTGGACTTTGTATTTCTGACAGACTAATAAAAAGTGTGTTTCATCTTCAATACTGTTGGTGTTACACTGATTGCAGTATCTTTCAGTAATTGGGGTTTTTGGAACAGTGTGTCTTCCTTTTTCAATTGCTAGATCATGATTGCTAATGCGAAGTTTGGTGAGTAATTTTCTTTTCTCACCTTGTAACTGTGTTAAGTAGGGTTCTAATCTAAAATTATGCTTTATTTTGGCATACATTCTTAGTTTACTATTTTCATCAGTGATCAATTTTTTCCAAAAGACCTCATAATTGTTTGTTAAATTTGTTTTCATTAATCCAGTTATAACTTTGTGGTGTTTAAGTGATGGAGCTTTATCAAGGAGAAAGTCCATTCCATTGTCTTTAATTAAAGCACTTAAACAGTTAAACCAGGATCTATTGTTAGTGTTGTTTACCATTTGCTCCAGAAAAGCTTCTTTAGCGAGATTATAATGTGGCAGTTGTACGATATGAAGCCAGTGTTTAACAATATTAAGTTTGATCTCAAGTAGAAGTGGGAATTGTCCTAGTTCACCCCTCACAGCGGCATTACAAGCTTGTCTATTACACTGTAAAATGTTCTTACAAAATTTGAGGTGAGTTTTTTCAATTGCTGATTTATCCCACTTCTTGTAGTCCATGAAATCTTGTCCCCAAATCTCTGAGCCATACAGTAAAACAGGTTTAATGAAAACATTGAATAGATGTAGGGAAAATTTTATCTTTTTGTTGTGCAATAAAACCCTTTTTAAACTATACAAAGATTTTGCTGCTTTATCAGCCAAATTTGTAATTGTGTCACTAAAACTGCCATTTGATTTAATTGTCAGTCCTAAGTATGTATAGCTCTTAACAGATTTGATGCATGTACTACCATAGTTAAATAAGTGTTTATCTATCAAAGGAGATTTACTAAAATTAATTGCTTGGGTTTTCTGTAAATTAACATCAAGTTTCCAATTGGAGCAAAATGTGTGTAGTGTATTTAACTCCCTCTGCAAACCTTCTTTTGAAGTAGAGATTAAGACAAGGTCATCAGCGTATAATAATGAGTTAACTGGGGTATTATTCAACACTGGTGGTTGAGTATCTACTTTGTCTAGATTGTTTTCAAGTCATTGACATATAAATTGAACAGACTAGGACTTAAAACACAGCCCTGTTTTACTCCTTTTTCAACTTTCAGGCTGGGCGAGATAAAATTATTTGTTTTGATGTGTATTTTTGTGTTGGTGTACATGTGTTTTATAAGTCTGTATAATTTGCCATTAATGTTATTTTTGAGAAGTTTATGAAAAAGACCAACTCTCCATACTGAGTCGAAAGCCTTAGCAAAGTCAACAAAACAAACATAAATGTTCTGCTTATTGTTAATATATTTATGTATTATTGTCTTCAGGGTAAATATGTGATCTATTGTGCGATGGTTTTTGCGAAATCCAGCTTGATTATTATGTATAATATGATTGTCATCTAAAAAACTATTTAGCCTTTCATTTAGAATGTAAGAGAAAACTTTTCCTACACAACTTCCAACAGAAATGCCCCTATAATTTTTTGGGTCATATTTATCTCCTTTTTTAAATAAGTGTGTCATAATGCTTGTATTCCAGATGTCTGGAAAGTTGGATGTGTCTAGAACTGCATTAAATAATTTAGCTAAGGGTTTACAGAGAAAGGAGGAACCATGTTTTAACAACTCTATACAAAACCCATCAATCCCTGCTGCTTTTTTACTTTTTAAATTTCTAATTGCTGATACACTTCATTAGTTGTTATTGACTTATCCAGCTGCTGATTAGCCTGATTCTTAGTTTCTTCAGATGTTAAACTATCAATAATTTGCTGTTGGAAATCATTATACCTGTCATTTTCAATTGAGCAAGAATTTTTGTAAAATTCCATCCATGTTGCTGCTGAGACACAATCTCCAGTATTATTATCTTTATCATTATTTTTTAAGTACTTGATCAATTTCCACATATCATGTGAATTGTTAGCATGTAGACTGTTTAGTTTGTCTAAGTTGCTTTGCCAGAATTGCAATTTCTTATTTAACCCGGTAGTTTGAAGTTCTTTCTCACTCTCACCGTTCTCAATTCCTTAGGGGCCGTCGATAATAAAAGCTGACGCACGACAAACGTAATTCTTTCGGTCTTTTTTTTTTGGGGGGAGGGGGTAAAAGCTCTTTTCGTTTTGTGTGCGTCAAAATCGCATAAGGATTTTCCTCTATCGTTTTCGAAGTGCGACTTTGCAGCGAGAACGCAATACTACCTTCGCGTTCAAGGAGAACAGAATGACCACAAAATACGGAGACAGAAAAGACAACGAAAAGACATGAATGTGAAATAAAAACTTGTATGCTTTTTCAATGTGAAACATGTATGTGAAACATTTTCCTACGTGCGAAATACATTAAAATGTTCTGTCTTAAAAAGTTAAACGCGTAAAGTGGAGGTTTATTTATTAATGTACCTTCCGGTATTTTTTCATGGGCGTGCGGATCGGAGAGGTGTGTGTGGGTTTGTCAGAAACGGCATCATAATTCGAAATTGATTTCGCATAAGAACTTTCGTTTTGAGGGGGGAGGGAGGGGGTTTCAAGTAAAACGAAGGAATTACGTTTCTTGTGCCCGGTCAGCTTTTATTATCGACGGCCCCTTACTGAGAAGGACAAGAATTCTCAGGTCAACCTTACCAGAACGTTGCAGCCAAATTCAACGATAATTGCAATTTCTTTGATACAGAAGCAAGTTTCGTAAATATTGTGTACAGAGATCCCGAAACTTTATTATTCTTCAAGTTCTACTTTGTGCCAGCGGTTATAGCAATTGTCGACACGGGCCATCTGGGTACTTTCGAGTTCTTCCCTTCATTCACAAACACCTCTGGAGGGAGGGGGGAGGGGGGAGGGGATTCCAAAAAGTTCTCATTTTTTTCAAATACCCCCTAACGAACTCACCATGTGTTCAAGTCCCCCCTTCTGACTTGATATAATTTTGAAGTCCCCCCCCCAGCAAAATTCTTTGTCCAAATATATCAAATCATAATACATGGGAATCTATTGGGCAAACTATTTACATTTTCCCTATAAAACAAGCTATATCTCTACATTTATATGAGAGTAATAATTCATATAAATGTACTTCGCTGAAGTGGCAGGTAAAAAGTGCATGTGTGTACAAAAAAATTAATTTTGGAATTTCACCAAAAATGTTGATCCACTATACATAGGGGTCCATGACAAAACTGTGAATAATTTTTTTCACCAATGTAAAACTTGCAATATTTGTGCATATATGGACCCTGAATAATTGACATTATGTACTTGATTAGAAGAGGGTGGTTACATGTGCATGTGTACAAGAAATTAAGTTAATTTTGGAATTTCACCGAAAATGTTGCTTCACTTTACAATGTAGTCTCTGAGGAAACTATGAATAAGTTTTTTTCCAATACAAAACTTGCTAAATCTGTGTATTTATAAATTCTAGATAATTGATATTAATGTACTTGATTAGACAAGGATGGTTACAGGTGCATGTGTGTGCAAGAAATTTGATTTTGGAATTTCACCAAAATGTTGATTCACTGTACTACATTGTAGTCTATGAGGAAACTATGAATAATTTTTTTCCAATACAAAATTTGCTAAATCTGTGTATTTATAGACACTTGATTATTGATATTAATGTACTTGATTAGACTAGGATTGTTACAGATGCTTGTGTGTGAAAGAAATTTGATTTGGAATTTCACCGAAATGTTGATTCACTATATATCGTAGTCTATGAGGAAACTACAAATAACACACGGGTTATCATCTCCCTAATTGTTATTCAAAGGTTTGACCTGAAGCTTCCAGTTATTATTGATGACACTATGCACTATTGTAAATAGTTTGTATTCTGTCAAAGTCCTCAAAAAATAAAAAATATACATATGGTGACATGAACATTTGACACTGACCTAGACCAAATGTATTGTCGATGGGAAAATGTTATCTCTGAAATTGTTATTAAAGGATTAAGTTGAAACTTTTAGTCATTATAGAGGACACTTTTGCACATCAGAGGGGTCGGGTAAGTAGAAATCATGACAACCTAAATCTTTTGGCTCAAGGTGGCTGCTTGGATCATCAATAAATTGTTTAATATACACTAAAACTTGCGCCTGAAGGGTGCGTTGAAAATGGAAATGGCAGGAAATGAAAGTGCCAGGTGTTTGGAAAGGAATTTGATATTAAATACATTTTCAAGTCCCCCCTTTGCAATGTCAATTTTTTCAGATCCCCCCACCCCCCAGCATGTTGTAAATTTTTTCAAGGACCCCCCCCCCAAAAAAAAAAAAAAACCACCCTCCAGAGGTGTTGTGAATGCAGCCTTTCGTCATTTTTGCATCACAGCGCGGTGAAAAAAATAATTAAAGTTTGGATTTTTCAACCACCCACAGTCCCCGTGAACCACCAAACCGATATCCAAAGTTTCAATACACATAAATGACATAACTTTTGGTTCTGCTTTTTTCACACAATTTCTGTATCATTCTTCTGTATCGTCTGATCTCTCATTCACCTCGCTCATGGGCGTTTCACCTAAAGGTAAAGAATAGCATTATTACATGCCTCGTATATCTGTATATGAAACGTTACGTGCTCCAATAGGATTCAATGGTAACTTTACGATGACATTGCGGGCTGCATGCATGGTCATCATTTGACTGAAAGTGAACCAGAACTGTTTTCAACTAGATAACTTTCGGATTTAAAAATGTTAAAATTACATGTTTTACATAGGAAATCCAGTTTTTAAAGTTGCATCAACAAATTAAATTGATAAACTGCACAACAGTGATTCCAATATATCAATGCACCATTCGACACTGATATCGTTCTATTCTTTTACGGATTTTCATCTAACATGGAAATACAGCATATGATTGTCATTTGCAAATAAACCCACACAAGAGGCATGTAATAAAAACATAAACCATGTATTAAAAACAGCCCAAACAAGGGACTATTTACCCTCAAGGCAGGAGACCATTGCCCTCCTTACGTCGGGCAAATAGTCAACTAGGCTACCCTCAGGCACACAGTCCCTTGTTTGGACTTTATACAATTGAACTTGCACAGTTTGCAGTTGAATGAGACAAGCTATCAGAAGCCGTCAGAAATCACTGCGAGGAAAAAGGTGGGCGATACGGCACCTAGAAGAAAACCCCAATTCAGAAAGTCATGATGAACCAGAAATTGCGGAGGGGCATGGCCTGTCACACAAGGAAATATTGAATACTGTTTGGGATTCATGGGAAGAAATCAAAGGACTTCTCAAAGACCTAATTTGAATAACTTACCATCAGATGTGACACTGGTGACAGCCAAAGAGCTTTGCTCCCAAATAGCGTTGGAATACGGCCAGGCCATGACAGTAGGCCTAAATGTTAGCCAACAAAGTGAACAAATCGTCCAATATTCTTTTTGCCTACCACTTGTTGGGACTCATTTTGAAGCTTATAAAGTAAATGAACTTTTCACTGGCTCAGTTTTGTGACATTTAATTGAGAACTTTACTTTCGTCCATACTTACATATAGGGATGGCTGCTATTTTTGATTTCAAATCTTGGGCGACCCCCAATTTTTATTGGAAGAGAATTGATGAAAATTTGATCAAAAGTTCGAGTCTTTAATTTTCGAGGCACAACCACTACCCCATGCATGCATGATGATGAAAAGGGAATGTCCCTAAAGAACAAGCAAGACTGACAAATACTGGGCCTCCCTCTACAAGACAATTCTACAAATCAAGTAATCCTGGGGGTCCAGTTGCTTAGTAAAGCTATAAAAAGGCCCCTTCAGAAAACTAGCTAGCTGTATTGTAATGGATACACATTATCACCTTTAAAATGTCTATAAATCAGTAAAGACTCATTCAGTCTCAGAATAGCATAATTTGACCATTTATTCAGTCTCACAAAAATGACAAGAGCTTGGAAAATAAAATATTACACTGAGACATATAGGAGGAAGAGCTTTCCAAACAAGTGTTTGAGGTTTTTTTGCACTTTAACATTTAGCTGGTTGCAACAGAAAGTTACAGAAATGTCAACTAATGGTATATCTAAAGAAATCAGAAGAGGTGGGTCTGAAGAATAACTACAGAGATGATGAGTAAATAGCCAGCCAATTGCCACATCAGATAAACACAAAACAAACTGGTTTGGCTATGCCCGCAACACCAACAGCTTATTGTCACTGAGCCGAGCTCAAATAGATTTGTTGACGAGCTTTTTGAGTTATACGTCTCTAGATTACACATGGGTGTCTTGCAGCCATAGAAAAATTTCAAGAAACATACTGTCATGTATGTCACGGTACCCCCGTTTTGTATGAACTGTATATGAAGTCATTGTTACAAAGAATGTTTGATAAAAAAGTTCTTCTTCATAACACTCTTCAGAGTGACAGTGCTGCATTATGTTCTTATCCCTTGAACTTAGGATGAACTCCATCATGATCAAGTTCAGAGTGTCTGTTTTGAAATCTCGTCCACACTCTTTGCACATAAGGTACATACTGGAAGTCTCAACTAGCTATCAGCAGGGAATTAATGACAATGTCTTTCCTGCAGCGTGTCAGAGCACAATGTGATGACAACAAGTATTAAAAGTTAACAAGAGTGTGTTTTTATCTACACAGGTTTCTCAGACAAGCTTGTCTTTTGTTATGTACAAAAGTAATATACGGTATGTGGCATGTGTACTGGTTTGGAAACAAACTGTCTTAAAGTCGTCCTCTGTATTCAAATGACCTGAACAGCCAAATGTCACATTTTTGACCATAATTTATCGTCACTTCATTGGGTTTCTTGTCCATCTCATCTTGTCTCTATCAAGATGCCTCATTAGGTACTTGCTTTCCTCTCTGAGCACCTCATGAGTCAATTGGTGTTTCTACAGAAATTATCTCCTCATGAATGATTTTACACATGTTTATGATTTGAGTAATGAGCAAGGTGGATTTTCAGAATTCTCTTAGCCTTGAATGTCATACCACACTCATTACATTTAAATGGCCTGACACTAGAGTGGACTAAAAGGTGCTGCTTATAAATTCAATTTTGTGTAATTGCTTTACGATACTCCTTGCGGGCATATGGCCTGGATTCTGAAAGCAGCAGAAGGTGCTGTTTCAGATGTCTGGCAGTTTTAAACTTTCTCCCACACTCTCTACACTCATGATATCTTGTATCTAAATGGACAATACTGTGATAGTCCATTCATGTATCATATGAATGGAATTTCTCTTTTATGTGTCTTGAACTGTGTGCCTTTAAAACTTCCTATTATGTGGAAGACTGCCTACTCTCGTTTTGTTCAAGCTGTCGTATATGCCAGTGGCTGTGTAGGTGTGCCTCCAAACCACTCTTCTCTTTATAAGCTTTATCACACTCCTTGCACTCATATGGCCTCAAACCTGAATGCACCAACCTGTGTTCATAAAGCTTGTGTCTGCGCTGGAATGCTTTTCCACAAATTGTACACTTGAAAGTTTTATCATTTGAGTGATGAGCATGATGGTGTTCGAGACTTAGTTTGGCCTTAAATGCCAAACCACACTCGTTACATTGAAATGGCTTGACACTGGAGTGGACTAAAAGGTGTTGTTTAAGAATACTCTTTTGTGTAAATGCTTTACCACACTCCTTACAGGCATATGGCCTGGATTCTGAATGCATCAGAAGGTGCAGTTTCAGACATCTGGCAGTTTTAAACTTTCTACCACACTCCCTACACCCATGTTCCCTTTTATCTAAATGAATGTTACTATGAGATTGAAGATAAGATTTCCGGATGAAAGCTTTACCACACACATTGCATAAAAATGGTTTCATGTTTGAATGCAGAATTTGATGATGTCTGAGACTAGCTTCATGTTTGAACATTTTACCACAAACTTCACACTGTCTTCCATTTTGATGGCTTGCTAGACCTTTCCTAAGATTTTCTGTGCTGAGTTCACCATGTTCTGTATCTTTATCTCTGTTGAACTTTGAATGGATTAACAGGTGCCTTTGGAGCCTGCTCCTCAACTTAAAGTCCTTTCCACAAATATCACATGAATGGCATTTCTCTTTTGAGTGACCTACACTTTGTGAACTGAAAACTTCCTGTCGTGTAGTGGACTGCCCACTCTCTTTTTGTTCAAGTTGTTTTATATGTGAGCGTCTCTGAAGGTGTACCTCCAAACTACTCTTCTCTTTATAAGCTTTATCACACTCCTTGCACTTATATGGCCACAAATCGGAATGCACCAACCTGTGTTCATACAGCTTGTGTCTGCGCTGGAATGCTTTCCCACAAGCTTTGCACTTGAAAGTTTTATCATTTGAGTGATGAGCACGATGGTATTTGAGACTTAGCTTGGCCTTAAATGACAAGCCACACTCGTTACATTTAAATGGCCTGTCACTCGAGTGTACTAAAAGGTGTTGTTTAAGAATATCCCTTTGTGTAAATGCTTTACCACATTCCTTGCAGGCATATGGCCTGGATTCTGAATGCAGCAGAAGGTGCAGTTTCAGATGCCTGTCAGTCTTGAACTTTCTCCCACACTCTCTACACTCATGATCTCTTTTATCTAAATGGACAATACTGTGAGATTGAAGATGAGATTTCTGGGTGAAGGCTTTACCACACACATCGCATTTGAATGGGTTAATGTTTGAATGGAGAAGTTGGTGTTTTCTGAGACTAGTTTCCAGTTTAAACATCTTACCACAGTGTCCACATTCATGTTTCCTGACATTTGAGTGGACTAAAAGGTGTTGCTTAAGAATACTATTTTGTGTAAATGCTTTACCGCACTCCTTGCAGGCATATGGCCTGGATTCTGAATGTATCAGAAGATGCAGTTTCAGATGTCTGGCAGCTTTAAACTTTCTACCACACTCTTTACACTCATGATCTTTTGTATCTGAATGGACAATACTGTGAGCTTGCAGATTGGACTTCTTAGTGAAGGCTTTACCACACACATCGCACACGAATGGTTTAATGTTTGAATGGAGAAGTTGGTGTTTTTTGAGACCAGATCTATGTTTGAACATTTTACCACAAACCTCACACTCTTGTTGTAGTTCAGTTTGATGGCTTGCTGGACCTTTCCTACCATTTTCTCCTGTGAAGAGTTCACAATGTTGTGTACCTTCATCATTGTTCAACTTTGAATGGATTAACAGGTGCCTTTGGAGCCTGCTCTTTGACTGAAAGTCCTTTCCACATATATCACATGAATGGAATTTCTCTTTTGAGTGACTCAAACTGTCTGCCTTTGAAATTTTCTGTTTTATGGAGGACTGCCCACTCTCATTTTGTTTAAGTTGCTTTATATGCGAGCGGCTATGAAGGTGTGCCGCCAAACCACTCTTCTTTTTATAAGCTTTATCACACTCCTTGCACTCATATGTCCTCAAACCTGAATGCACCAACCTGTGTCTGTAAAGCTTGTGTCTGAGCTGGAATGCTTTCCCACAAGCTTTGCACTTGAAAGGTTTATCATTTGAGTGATGAGCACGATGGTATTCGAGACTTCCCTTGGCCTTAAATGTCATACCACACTTGTTACATTTAAATGGCCTGTCACTCGAGTGGACTAAAAGGTGTTGTTTAAGAATATCCTTTTGTGTAAATGCTTTACCACATTCCTTACAGGCATATGGCCTGGATTCTGAATGCATCAGATGGTGCAGTTTCAGACGCCTGGCAGTCTTGAACTTTCTCCCACACTCTCTACACTCATGATCTCTTTTATCTAAATGGACAATACTGTGAGATTGAAGGTGGGATTTCTGGGTGAAAGCTTTACCACACACATCGCATGTGAATGGTTTAATGTTTAAATGCAGAAGTTGGTGTTTTTTGAGACTGGCTTTATGTTTGAACATCTTACCACAGTCTCCACATTCATGTGTCCTGACATTTGAGTGGACCAAGAGGTGGTTGCGAAGATGTTCCTTTCCTTTCATCGCTTTGCCACATTCTTTACATTTGAGTTCTTCCTTCTGTGAATGGTTTTCTTTGGCTTTTAAAGATGGCTCATTTTCTTCACATCCATGTGTAGGAGTATCAATGGGGGCCGAGTGATGTGAGTTGAGAGCACTTTTCTGTGTAGAGGAAGTACTAAACTCATTACACTTTGATGGGTTCAACCTTTGATCTTTGCATGTCGGTCCTTTTTTATTCTCTTCCACATCCATTAGTCCAGATCCCATGTCACACTCATCTATCGTAGATCTTGATCTGACACAAGCTGACCTCAAATGCTGCTTCCTTGGTTGAAAACCTATCTTGTCATGTTGCTTTCCCATGTCCTTGTTTGAACTCCCTTCACTTGTCTCTCCCACCTCCACAGTAACACATCCCCGCTGAGCAAGGCTGTTAATGATTACTGACACACCTGAGAAAGAAAACTTTTCCCCATCAAATAAATACAGCAAAGATCTCTTTACCAGTTTTCTGTGTCAAAAAATATCTTTTTAAAAATCGACTATTCGTAAGTACTGGTACTAAATGTTTTGAATTAGACTAGTCCACTGGTCACTTATTATTGTTATCATTCTAACAATGACTTTTACGAAAAATGCTGTATAGAATTCTATAAAATCTTGTCTTTCTATAGAATTCTACAGAAAACGCAGCCAAAACTATGTCAACTCTAGTGTTTTTGTAGGTGAATTTAGAACTTAGACAGAGAAGGGTTGTCAGAACTGCATCTGTGCAACTTTCTTGTTTATAAACAACGTATGTCATGCACAATACCCAGGTATCTAGATGCATCATGTCAACATAGCTGCTACAACACAGAAATTTTAGCATCTACATTGTGACAAACATGTTTTAACTTTCATTGATCACCATCGTACCTTAGATACAGTGTTTACATTGGTTGTAGGGGACCGTCCCATGTAAACTTTGAGCACAGTTCCAATGAGCCCCTCCCTTCAATCATTTATCTAAACCTCTTCTTTATATAATCTGCTATGTTCATTCTCATTTTGTCTTCCTCAGCAAATAGTTTTTGAGTACAGATGTCAGGTCAATAATATTGTGCTGTATTTGACTATTTCCGGTAGGCATCAACAAACTTTGTCTTGTCTGTACCAGGATGTTGGGTTACATGGCATGTTTCCAAATCTGACGACATCTCAAATGACAGATGCTTGTCAGACAGCTGCTTTAACCCTCTAGCGAACACTTATAAGCAAACCTGCCACTGACTGGTAGTACCAGTTTCACCTAGGTTAGGCATGAAAAACAAATGTTTCTGAACATGCCTTTTAAGAAAATAGGGTAGCTCAGTCAGGAACATTTTTTTCACTTTTCGTTTTTTTTATTAGGATTTTTACACATCAAAAAACAGAAATTTGGCAAAATCATGTAAGATTTTTGAAAATGCGAAACAGAAAACTTACAGTCAGAGGGATTTAAAATAGGGTAGGTTCGGTAACCAGCACATATTTTTCATTTGGCCTTTTAAGAAGATCAAGGTAGGATTTAGACAAGATTCATATGACAAGGCAAAAAATATTATCACATCAGTTTTGCCAACGGGACAGTAAGATTATATTTGTGAACAAACTGAAAGCAGTTTGTTTATCCTGGATGGTCATTACTATGCGTTTAAATCCTACATTTTAAACCCTCATCAAAACAGATAATGGTATACTCGTCTATCAGTATCTCGAAACTGTCCTCAACTTTGTTACAGTTAGAACTTACCAAATGCTGAGAGAGTGCCATTATTGAGAAGCTGGCTGAACTGCTGACAACACAGTTTGAATAATACACCAACTTCATCAACATGGCCTGAATGCCGTAATTCTTTGAAAAACTTTGAATATTCTGAAAGTGAAAATGTGCACGAGATAAATTTCAATTATACAATTATAATGTAAAATGTGAAATTAAAGATTGAATGATGAATCATATCAGATGATGAATACCAGAAGTTAGTGGTCAGAACTTTATCGTTTCGAGTGATTTTTCGGCCGAATTTAACGGACACATCGCCAAAACATAAGCGTGAGCGACATTCCAGTCACCTCTTGTGTACCTTCACTATACTGATGTTGGCGCCGCCTATCCATGAGGGGTGACTGGAATGTTGCTCACGCTTATGTTTTGGCGAGGTGTCTCTGGAACTTGGCTGAACACACGAAATGAGCATTTTGTAAGCAGATGAAGTATAAGGTATGAATTTTCGTGTGATTTTAGGCTGAGTTCAGAAGACATCTCACCAAAACACATAAGGCGTGAACAATTTTCTAGTCACCCCTCATGGGTAGGCAGTGCTAATGTCAGTAAAGTGGAGGAGCCCGATGTTCACTGTAAGATGACTGGAATGTTGCTTACGCTTATGTTTTAGCAATGTGTCCGTCAAATTCCGCCGAAAATCACACGAAACGAGCATTTTTGAAGGAAATTAAGTACCAGGTATCCCTATCATTCATCGTTCCCTATCATTCTCAAAATTCATGAATTTTGAGAATGATAGGGAACGATCGACGTTTACATGGTAGATGAACTTGCTACTTTTCACAGTAAAATGCAACGTCGAAGATGTCATGGTGGCGTAATCCCTATAGCAAATAGCCATTTGACTTCCTGTAATACTTGGTTTTTCTCAGGCATATGTACACACGTGTATAGGGGCATAGACGCCGAGCGGAATAGACCGATCACAAGTGACTGAGGTAAAACCTAGAGCCTACTGTACTGCCAGTGCCATGGTTACATGTGGTTCCATAGCGTCCGCCACGTGGTATGCACAGAACAATATTTTTGTATGCATACCACGCAGCGGCCGCTATGTGTCGAACAACATATAACTGTGTATACTGCAGCTAAGGAGGGACCGTGCCCTGGCAAAACCGGGGTCCAGACACTTCGCACCAAAACCAGTTTGCCCCACACAACTTCCTGCCAAAGCCATTTCGCACCAAAACCACCTCGTCTCCAAGTACTACCTCGTCGAACGCCACTTCGCCCCAAGTACCACCTCGTACTTTAAACCACTTCACTAAAGTACTTTCCGTCAACTCATCCTAAAATATCGATGCCCAATGTATCATAACATTGTTTTTACCTACAATTTGGCTACCACGAACCATTTATTCTTCCCATACGGTATATTAGAGAAAAAAACCACGCAAACTACTGAATGGTACATTTCAGGTGCCATGTGCGGTATTGCACAATGCGATGTTATTTTCTCGAAATGAGCACAATTTCAAGATTTCAGTCCTGGGATGATAGAAAGGTGATTAAAACTTCACTGGCAGTAGTTGGTTATTTTCAGCTTTTAACGGTTAGCGATAAATTGAGGAGTAAAGTGGCATTGTTTTTGGGGCGCAATGGTTTTGTATGGGCGACATGATTGTTGGGGTGAAGAGGTTTTGGTACGAGGTTGTTTTGGTGCGAAGTGGTTTTGGTGCGAAACGGTATGGGACGAGATGGTATGGTGTGAAGTGGTTTTGGTGCGAAGTGTCTAGGAACCGCAAATCTCATCCTCAGGTACCGTATTGCATGTATTGCATCCAAGCAAAGGTGGACCATAGACAGTAGAGGGGGTCTATTGTGAGTGGACAATTTGCTTACCTTGACGGTCGAATACTGAGAGTGATAGGAGACGTTGATCAAGTCCATTTCTTCTCCCCAAACCGCCGTCACGATTATCATTCGAAATACTTCGTACGCCATCTCTTACATTTAATATTATAGCAGCCGTCATCTCAAAATCAGTCGTGGCACTGTCGTCGTCCATCATACACTGAATGCAGCGTTGTGAGTTGAACAAGCCAGGCTCGCCTCGCCACTCCAAAGTGATCTGACCTGTGACCTGTATGTCAGTGAAGTTAGACTCGGCTTTGGATTCTAGGAGAGGATTCCATTCCGAAGGAGAAGCAAAGAATATTTTCTTAGAAAACATTCTAAAATCGTTCTCTACGCACTTTCTAAATATATTTATCGTTTGTTTCGCAGCAATGTGTAATTGATTGATATTATATGCAGAATCCTTTTCGGCCCGAATTTCAAGCAATGAGCCACGGTCCCTCCTCCCTTTTGTGAAGGGACCATGTATTAGCCAAATACCAGAAGAAGGCGCGCTTGTGTACCAAAAGCTCTAATTAGGGACTATTCAGTTTTTACGGCAGGGGGGGGCGGCAAAATCTTGTCGCCGGTGTTCTAAAAAATATAGACCCCCTGCATTTTTCGTGAAAAAAAGATGACCCCCCTTGTCAGACGAAAAAATTTAATGACCCCCCCCCCCCTCCCGCTGAAAAATAACCAAAACCCATATGTCAAATTTACCTGCACGGTTTGGATTTGAACTCCGGTACGCGGCGCACTTTATTCGTGTAGCAGAGATGCCAGTGCACAAACTTCTCAGCCACATCCATGCAAATGTCTATTAATTAGGACGACTGTAAGGCAATTTTTTAACTTCATTTCCATAGACAACTTATGTCCATGGACATTGTATAAAGTATTAAAACTTTATTGGAGTGGTTCGCAAAAGGCAGCCCTCCGGTTCGGAGGGTCATGGGCCATTTCATAAAGGCAACTTTATTCTAGTGGGCCACCAAAGATGGCCCGCTGGTAAAGAGGGTCGATCATGGCCATTGCATGAAGTAAACTTTACTGGACAGGGCCGCTGAAGGCGTCCGGCTGTTAAGATGGTCATGGGGTATTACAATAAAGTCAATTTATTGTAGTGGGGTGCTATAGGCGGCCTGCCGGTAAAGACAGTTGATCATGGCCATTGCATGAAGTAAACCTAATTGGAGTGGGCCGCCAAAGGCGTCTACCCGTTAAGAGGGTCATGGATAATACATAAAGTATATTTATTGTAGTGGGCCACTGAAGGCGGCCCGCCGGTAAAGAGGGTATATCATGGCCATGGCATAAAGTGAACTTTATTGTAGGCATTATGTTTTTGAAAATGTGGTGACCCCCCCTTTCCTACCAGTGAAAAAGCGATGACCCCCCCCCCCCTTTCGCGGATTCAAAAATAACGATGACCCCCCCCCCCTGGATTTTGCCGCCCCCGGCCGTAAAAACTGAACGGTCCCTTATATTAGCCATATTTTTGGCCAAGAAGAAACACTGGAACACATCTTATTTGAGTTTAAATATGTAAAATAAATCTGGCAGAAATGTATTTCTTCTCTTTTTTTGTCAGAAAACACAACTTTGATAACAAAATCAATATCAAAAGATTAGACAATTGCAGGAATTGAAAATGATAACTTGATAACTCAACATGTGACATTATTTACTGTATTACTAAAAATAGTACTTCCTTTATAAAATACACAGTTTGGAATATTCGAAATTCGGTTACTCTTGATGGGATTAGAGTTCCCCTTCAATCTTATGTTATGCAATTAAAATATTATCTTTCCTCATGGATGAATACATTATATTTCATTTATAAGATGATGAACAAAGCTGAGGATTTTATCACACACTTTTCAAGCCTTGTAAGACTTGAAGGAGAAGAATGCATCCTGAATGCATTTTTAATTGATGATCTTTAGTTGCATTGTAATTTTAACGTATTCACAGTTATGTAGATTTGTTTTATTTGAATTTGTTGAAATAAATTTATCTTTTGAGAGATAGATAGATAGATAGATACTATATAGATACTATAGATAGATACTACACATCATACTATATCTATACTATACTACTAGCACAAACTGTACGAACAATTTACTTAGAAATGATTTTTAACATTCAGAACCAGCTAAAATGCTTTGACAATGATTCTCTTTTTAAGTACTTTTTGTCATGTACTGACAGTTGCATTGTTCATGTTGTTGCAAAATACATGAATGAATTGTTACAGATTTTCAGTCAGAAAGTTTAATTACTTTGAGCTAATGTGAATGAAGTGAATCTGAAAACTTTTCAGTGTTATACATTTTCTTCCCCTCCTCTCTTTCTTTCTGAGCCAATGTCATTATTGTGAACACGGCTAATGAATAAATAATAGATAGATAGATAGATAGATAGATAGATAGATAGATAGATAGATAGATAGATAGATAGATAGATATTCAGTCCTTCCGTAGTCTCGGTAACCAAGACATCTCGGCACTTCCGCTGCGCTACAGGGAGAGAGATATAAATTAAACCTCTTGGCTTTTAAAAGGGCGAAATTTGGCCTACTTTTTCTTCGGACAGTTCTCGGGCAATCCTCAGGCAGCTACGGGCAGTAATTAGTAGGACCAGGTGACCTGCGATCTGACTCGGACGATCTCCCTCCCTGCGCTCTACACTCCCCCCCCCCCCCCCCCCCCTCCCGCCCTTCCCTTTCCCTCGTGAAAAAATGCAAGTAATACAAGAGCGTGAGTTCCACTCAGACAATACTACCTACTTCAAGTATGGAGTCTGGTAAACACGGAAATGTGACCTATTACTAGAGAAAGGTTGTTTTTAAGATAATGAATCACAGACAGGTTATGCTTATGGATCTGGTGAACTTCTTGTCCATGTTTTAATAGTAAGCTTTCCAATGTTGTGAAGGAGAAGAATTACTCGGTATGCCTACGGTACATCGCGCATCGAATCATATCATACCACATCATATTTGGATGTAAATAAGCTTATGTCACGGTAATCTTGCAGAAGAATATTTTTACTTTGTCAGAAACACAGTACATGTATATTCAGAAAGGGTACCAGTCAACTCGCACTTTTTCCAACCCGCCCAGAACCAACTCGCCCGATTCCAGCTCGCCTGATACCGACTCGCCCGATGCCAACTCGCCCGATATATTTTGCAATTTTATGAGTACCTGGTACGTATAAAACGTTTTATTTCTAACAACAAATATTTCTAACATTGAGAACCACCGGTGGGTCTTTATATATGTGCCAACACGGAAAAGTTTTTATTTGCGAATTTCACGTTTCGCAAATCTCTTGATTTCGTTCGGCTTCTTTACGTATAGGGATAGTTACTGCAGTTATACTAGCTCTGCATGGCAGGGCTGTGTGTTACCAGCGTTGTACGGCCTCCCACCACATGGGAGGCCGTATAACGCCGGTAACACACAACCCTGCCATGCAGAGCTACAGTTATACTGGCTCACTTCTTTAGAAACAGCAAGACCGTCTTTCACGAGTTACTGGCCCAGCTATATGAAAATAGCTGGCCTCTGGCCATCGGGTTAGCGGCGTACATGGAATCTACAACATACACCCCATCTCAAAACAACGGGCAAGTTGGCATTGGGCTTTGTATGGTGTTTTGTGGTGTTTTGGTATCCAGTATAAGCTAGGCAACTTATTATGGTCACCATCCGTTCAAACATTAATATTAAGGTTATCCATGAATGACTTCAAGTTATGGTTTGCCAAACTTTCAGTTTTGTTGAACATTGATTGTCTGTAAGTGGAGTTGGTAGAGGTCTTAGTTACACCCCTGGTTCAGCTATAGACATTCAAAATAATATTTCTTACAGACAAATACAATGTTATTGGCAGATTTATCAGCAGAGACGACAACATATTTGTCATGGATATCATTCAGATACTTGTTAACAGCATCAGGATCTTTAAATACAGAATTGGGTCTTCTGCAAATATGTTATTTAGGCCTAAGTCAGCCAATACGGCCACGGACTATTTTCCTCACAGATATGACCCACTCTCACAGTATCTAGCTCTACATCTTCCCTTTTAGCCCATTTCCTGGCATATTCCTGGTTCCAGTTGATCATGTGAGGTTCTCTGAACTTGGGTCCACAAGATAATATCTTACGAAGGTGGTGATGTTCAACCAAATTCACCGGTGATGACGTGGCCAACCGGAGTATATTTGAAAGGAGATGTATAGAGCAGTCACAAGATGCTGGTGTCTGAAGGAATTATTCAATTTTTAAGTGCTGCAATGCCTTATTGTAATTGAATATTTTTTAGAGATTGGGTGTACCGATGTGAGTACAGACTAAGTTCTTAAAGTGTACAGGTACAGTTGATGTAACTTTTTTGTTGTGAAGTATATTGCTTATATTATGGCATCAATTCCTTTGTTTGTAAATGGAAGATGTATGAAATTACGATGTTCATCATTCATAGGTTCAGCACGAACAGGCTTGTATAGTCTGTATAGCGTAATATCAGCAATAATACTGACCAGTCTGTACGGTTGTTTGTTCGGATCTGTCAAGGACAATCCAAATGCATAGGCATGCAACCTTCTCAAGTCCTTGATGGAAAGAGCAAATAACGAAGTATGAATGTGATGGAGACCTAAAGGCTTCTGCAAAAATGGAAGCATTTCATGAAATTTGTCATATTTATGTACTTGATAAAACTAGGATGGTTACAGATGCATGTGTGTGAAAGAAATTTGATTTGGAATTTCACAGAAATGTTGATTCACTATATACAGTAGTATATGAGGAAACTGCTTTGAAAATGGAAATGGCAGAAAATGAAAGTGCCAGAAGGTGTTTGGAAAGGAATTTGATATTAAATTTTCAAGTCCCCCCTGTGCAATGTCAATTTTTTCAGATCCCTCCCCCTAGAATGTAATTTTTTTCAAGTACCCCCCCCCCCCAATATCTCCCGCCCTCCTCCTCACTAGAGGTGTTTGTGAATGGAGCCTTACATTTTTGTATCCTAGCGCGGTGAAAAGAATAATTGAAGTTCGGATTTTTCAATCACGCACGGTCCCGTGCAAACCAATATTCAAAATGTCAATATACATAAATGACATAACTTTTAGTTCTTCTTTTTTCCACACAATTTCTGTATCATTCTTCAGTATCATCTGATCTCTCATTCACCCGGCACACGTGTATTTCATCTACTGATGTCCATCTGAGGTCAAGAATAGCATTTATTACATGCCCCGTACATCTGTATGTGGAACGTCGCGCGCTTGAATAAATGGTAACTTGACGATGACGTTACGGGCCGCATAGTCATCATTTGACTGAAAGTGAATCAGAACTGTTTTCAACTACTACTAGTAGATAACTTTGGGATTTCAAAATGTTAAAATTACATGTTTTACATAGGAAATCCCGTTTTTAAATAGTTTGGGATCAACAAATTAAATTGATAAACCGCACAACAGCTAGTGATTCCAATATATCAATGCGCCATTCGACGATGGAAATCATTCTATTCTTTAACGGATCTTCGTCTAACATGGAAATACAGCATATGATTGTCATTTGCAAATAAACCTACACAATTTGAGTGAAAACTAGAGGCATGTAATTTAAAAACATAGCCCAAACAAGGGGCTATTAGGGTACCCTCGAGGCAGGAGACCATTGCAAATGGTCAACTAGGCTACCCCCGGGAACATAGTCCCTTGTTCAGACTTTATACAATCCAACTTGCATTATTTGCAGTTGAACGAGACAAGCTATCACAAGTCGTCGGAGATCAGTGCGAGGAAAAAGGTGGGTGGTACGGCAGAAGAAAACACAATTTCAGAAAGTCATGATGAACCAGAAATTGCGGAGGGGCATGGCCTGTCACATAAGGAAACAGTGAATATTGTTTAGGATTCATTAGAAGAAATCAAAGGACTTCTCAAAGACCCCTTATGAATAACTTGCCATCAGACGTGACACTGTTGACTGTCGAAGAGCTTCGCACTCAACTAGCCTTGGAATACGGCCAGGCGATGACAGTAGCCTAAATGTTAGACAACAAAGTGGACAAGTCGCCCAATAATTCTTCTTGCCCACCACTTGCGGGGACTCATTTTGAAGCTTAAAAAGTAAATGAACTTTTCACTGGCTTAGTTTCCTCCACACTTACATAATATAGCTATAGGGATAGCTGCTTTTTTATATCAAATCTCTGTAAATTTTGACTTATTTGTTTCTCTAGTACCAAAATTTTTTTTGGGCGACCTCCAATTTTTATTCTTGATTTTGAAAGAGAATTGATGAAAATTTCAGCAAAACTTCAAGTCTTTATTTTTCGAAGCGCTACCGCTACCCCATGAGTACATGATGATGAAAAGCGAATGTCCCTAAAACACAAGTAAGATTGCAAAATACTGGGCTGCCCTCTTCAAAACAATTATACAAATCGAGTAACCCTAAGGGGTCACGTTGCTTAGTAAACCTATGAAGGGGCCCCTTAAGAAAACTCGCTAGTTGTAACAACAAAGATTGGGAGTCTTGTTTTCTTCAGATTCACCCCCCACAGATGTGAGGCAATTGCGCTGATCGCAAATGACATTATTTTTTCTTTCAATTTAATCTCATTAATATGCATAAATAAACATTTGTCTGCATTTTCCACATAAACGATGAAAATAAAACCTGCTAGTGTACAATTGCTGCTAATAGTCACAATAATTCGTATGAATTTATGTTTCAGACACAGCTGCAACAACAGTTGCATATACAATAAAATTTGTCAAAATTTTAGGCAGCGTTGTCCGAAGTTGGCTATATTTAGTAACAAACCTGAAATTGCGATCAACGCTATTGCTTACTATGTAAGAGATATATAACGCCATCATGGTTTCAAGGTATCACTGTTTCTGACTTTTAATGGATACACATTATCACCTTTAAAATGTTGTAAATCAGTAAAGACTCATTCAGTCTCAGAATAGCATAATTTGACCATTTATTCAGTCTCACAAAAATGACAAGAGCTTGGAAAATAAAATATTACACTGAGACATAGGAGGAAGGTCTTTTCTAAACAAATGTTTGGGTTTTTTGCACTTTAACAATTAGCCAATTGAAATAGAAAATTACAGACATGTAAACTAACTGTGCATCTACAGACTAGAAAAAATTTACCATTTAAACCTTAAATTACAAAACATATTACAGTGAATTATAAAACAAATCACAAAGCATAAATCATAATTGCAATATGGAAATTTAGTAAGAAATCAGAAGAGTTGATGTGAAGAATAACTAAGGAGATAATAAGTAAATAGCCAGCCAATTGCCACATCATATAAACACAAAACAAACTGGTTTGGCTATACCTGCAACACCAACAGCTTATTGTTACAGAGCCGAGCTCAAAGAGATTTGTTAAAGTGCTTTTTAATTATACCTCACAAGATTAAACATGGGTGTCTTGCAGTCATATTGAATAATTTCAAGAAATATATTGTCTGTATGTCACGATACCCCCATTTTGTATGAACTGTATATGAAGTCATTGTTACGACAAATGTTTGATAAAAAAGTTCTACTTCGTAACCCTTTTCAGTGACAGTACTGCATTATATTCTTATCCCTCGAACTTAGGATGAACTCCATCATGAACACAAGTTTAGAGCACCGTCCCTCCACCCACGGTGTTTAGAGTGTCCTTTTTGAAATCTTACCTACACTCCTTGCACACACATACTGGAAGTCTCAACTATCAGCAGGAATAAATGACAATGTCTTTCCTGTGTCAGAACACCATGTGATGACAACAAGAGTTAAAAGTTAACAGGAGTGTGTTTTTATCTGCAAAGGTTTCTCTAACAGTCAGTATAGTTTGTCTTTCAATGCTTATGAACACAAAGTAATATATGTGGCGTGTTCTGGTTTTAAAAACAAACTGTCTTAAAGTCCTCCTTTGTATCAAAACAACATGGCTAAATGTCACATTTTTTACCATAATTTATCACCACTTCATTGGGTTTCTTGTCTCTATCAAGATGCCTCATTAGGTGCTTGCTTTCCTTTCTGAGCACCTCCATGAGTCAATTGCTGTTTGTACAGTAAGCATCTCTTCATAAACGCTGTTACACAGGTTTATCATTTGAGTGATGAGCAAGGTGGATTTTGAGAGTTCCCTTAGCCTTGAGTACTATACCACACTCGTTACATTTAAAAGGCCGAGTGCACTAAAAGGTGCTGCTTAAAAATTCAATTTTGTGTAATTGCTTTACCACACTCCTTGCAGGCATATGGCCTGGACTCCGAATGCATCAGAAGATGCAGTTTCAGACGCCTGGTAGTCTTGAACTTTCTCCCACACTCTCTACACTCATGATCTCTTGTATCTAAATGGACAATACTGTGAGATTGAAGGTGGGATTTCTGGGTGAAGGGCAAGGCTTTACCACATTGCATATGAATGGTTTAATGTTTGAATGGAGAAGTTGGTGTTTTCTGAGACAAGATCTAGGTTTGAATATTTTACTACAAACTTCACACTCTCGTACTTTCATTTCTGCTGATGTGCAGCGTTGAATAAGCTGTTTCTCTGATTGGTCCATTGTCACTATTCACAGCGACTTAGGGAGTCTATTTGTATTGTTTTAATTATATTGGTAAGATTCAGCTACCAAATTGGATAAGAGCTTATTCACTGCTGCACATTAGCCCTTTCATTTTGATGGCTTGCTAGACCTTTACTAAGATTTTTTCTGTGGAGAGTTCACCATGTTCTGTATCTTTATCCTTGCTGAACTTTGAATGGATTAACAGGTGTATTTGGAGCCTGCATGCTCTTTGACTTAAAATCTATTCATGTATCACATGAATGGAATTTCTCTTTTGAGTGTCTCAACTGTGTGCCTTAAAACTTCCTATTAGGCGGAACACTGCCTACTCTGTTTTAGTTCAAGCTGTCGCAAATGCCAGCGGCTACGTAGGTGTGCCTCCAAACCACTCTTCTCTTTATAAGCTTTATCACACTCCTTGCACTCATATGGCTTCAAACCTGAATGCACCAGCCTGTGTTCATAAAGCTTGTGTCTGCGCTGGAATGCTTTCCCACAAGCTTGACACTTGAAGGGTTTATCATTTGAGTGATGAGCACGATGGTACTCGAGACTTCTCTTTGCTTTAAATGCCAAACCACACTCGTTACATTGAAATGGCTTGACTCTGGAGTGGACTAAAAGGTGTTGTTTAAGAATATCCTTTTGTGTAAATGCTTTACCACACTCCTTACAGGCATATGGCCTGGATTCTGAATGCATCAGATGGTGCAGTTTCAGACGCCTGGCAGTCTTGAACTTTCTCCCACACTCTCTACACTCATGATCTCTTGTATCTAAATGGACAATACTGTGAGATTGAAGATGGGCTTTCTGGGTGAAGGCTTTACCACACACATTGCATATAAATGGTTTCATCTTTGAATGCAGAAGTTTGTGTTGTCTGAGACTAGCTTCATGTTTGAACATCTTACCACAAACTTCACATTGTCTTCCATTTGTAACGCTTGCTAGGCCTTTCCTAAGATTATTTTCTGTGAAGAGTTCACCATGTTCTGTATCTTTATCATTGTTGAACTTTGAATGAATTAACAGGTGCCTTTGGAGCCTGCTCCTCAACTTAAAGTCCTTTCCACATATATCACATGAATGGCATTTCTCTTTTGAGTGACTCAAACTGTCTGGCTTTGAAACTTTCTGCTCTGTGGACTGCCCACTCTCTTTTTGTTCAAGTTGTTTTATATGTGAGCAGCTATGAAGGTGTGCCTCCAAACTACTCTTCTTTTTATAAGCTTTATCACACTCCTTGCACTTATATGGCCTACCATCTGAATGAACCAACCTGTGTTCGTAAAGCCTGTGTCTGCGCTGGAATGCTTTCCCACAAATTGTACACTTGAAAGGTTTACCATTTGAGTGATGAGCACGATGGTATTCAAGACTTAACTTGGTTTTAAATGCCAAACCACACTCATTACATTTAAATGGCCTGGCACTGGAGTGAACTAAAAGGTGTTGCTTAAGAAAATCCCTTTGTGTAAATGCTTTACCACATTCCTTGCAGGCATATGGCCTAGATTCTGAATGCATCAGATGGTGCAGTTTCAGACGCGTGGCAGTCTTGAACTTTCTCCCACACTCTCTACACTCATGATCTCTTGTATCTAAATGGACAATACTGTGAGATTGAAGATGGGCTTTCTGGGTGAAGGCTTTACCACACACATTGCATATGAATGGGTTACTGTTTGAATGGAGAAGTTGGTGTTTTTCAAGACTTATTTTATGTTTGAATATCTTACCACAGTGTCCACATTCATGTTTCCTTACATTTGAGTGGACTGAAAGGTGTTGCTTAAGAATACTATTTTGTGTAAATGCTTTACCACACTCCTTACAGGCATATGGCCTGGATTCTGAATGTATCAGAAGATGCAGTTTCAGACGCCTGGCAGTTTTAAACTTTCGACCACACTCTCTACACTCATGATCTCTTGTATCTAAATGGACAATACTGTGAGATTGAAGATTGGACTTCTTAGTGAAGGCTTTACCACACACATCGCATACGAAGGGTTTAATGTTTGAATGGAGAAGTTGGTGTTTTCTGAGACCAGATCGATGTTTGAACATTTTACCACAAACCTCACACTCTTGTCGTCTTTCATTCTGATGACTTGCTAGACCTTTCCTACAACTTTCTCCTGTGAAGAGTTCACAATGTTGTGTACCTTCATCATCGTTCAACTTTGAATGGATTAACAGGTGAGTTTGGAGCCTGCTCTTTGACTGAAAGTCCTTGCCACATATATCACACAAATGGAATTTCTCGTTTGAGTAACTCAAACTGTGTGCCTTTGAAACTTCCTGTTGCATGGAAGACTGCCCACTCTTATTTCGTTCAAGTTGTTTTATATGCCAGAGGCTATGTAGGTGTGCCTCCAAACCACTCTTCTCTTTATAAGCCTTATCACACTCCTTGCACTCATATGGCTTCAAACCTGAATGCACCAGCCTGTGTTCATACAGCTTGTGTCTGCGCTGGAATGCTTTCCCACAAGCTTGACACTTGAAAGGTTTATCATTTGAGTGATGAGCACGATGGTATTCGAAACTTCCCTTGGCTTTAAATGCCAAACCACACTCGTTACATTTAAATGGCCTGTCTCTTGAGTGGACTAAAAAGTGTCGTTTAAGAATATCCTTTTGTGTAAATGCTTTACCACATTCCTTACAGGCATATGGCCTGGATTCTGAATGCATCAGAAGGTGCAGTTTCAGACGTCTGGCAGTCTTGAACTTTCTCCCACACTCTCTACACTCATGATCTCTTGTATCTAAATGGACAATACTGTGAGATTGAAGATGAGATTTCTGGGTGTAAACTTTACCACACACGTTGCATGTGAATGGTTTAATGTTTGAATGCAGAAGTTGGTGTCTTCTGAGACCAGCGTTATATCTAAACATCTTACCACAGTCTCTACATTCATGTTTCCTGACATTTGAGTGGACCAAGAGGTGGCTTTGAAGATGTTCCTTTCCTTTCATGGCTTTGCCACATTCTTTACATTTGAGTGCTTCCTTCTGTGAATGGTTTTCTGTGGCTTTTGAAGATGGCTCATTTACTTTACATTCATGTGTATAAGTATCAATGGGGACAGAGTGATGTGAGTTAAGAGCACTTTTCTGTGTACAGGATTTACCAAACTCAATCAAATTTGATGGATTCACACTTGCGCCCATCAAATCATGAGATTGGTGGGCATTGCTGTCTTCAATACACTCCCTACACTCTAAGCGTTTTGTAAGACCATTGCTGCATGCTGTTTTTTCATTACACTCATTGCATGCACTGGGTTCACAAATTTCAATGTAACCTTCTTTCCGCAGATCTTTCTCAAAACCAGCCATTTGAACTTTACATATCAGTTGTTCTTGATTCTCTTCCACATCCATCAGTCCGAGCCCCATGTCACACTTATCTATCGCAGATCTTGATCTGACACAAGCTGACCTCTGTTTCCTTGATTTAAAATCTATGTTATCATGTTGCTTTCCCATGTCCTTGTTTGCACCCCCTTCACTAGGCTCTCCCACCTCCAGAGTAACATATCCCTGCTGAGCAAGGCAGTTAATGATTATTGACACACCTGAGAAAGAAAACTTTTTCCAATTAGTTAAAGCACAGCAAAGATCTGTTGTTATTTTTTTACAAGTTTTCTGTGTTAATAAATATCTTCTAAAAATCAACATTGATAGATACTGGTACAAAATGTTTTCAGTATGATTTAGACTAGCACACATGTCACTTATTATTGTCATCATGTTAGCAATGACTTTTAAGAACAATGCTGTGTAGAGTTCTATACTCTTTTTAGTTCTGTTTGTTGGGTTTACAGCATGTTTCCAAATTCTGACCCCATCTCGATTAACAGATGTTTGACAAAATACTGCCTTGCGACAGCTGTAAAGAAAACATTAGTAAACCTGCCACTGACTAGTAAGCGTTTCACATAGTTTAGGCATGAAAAGCATGTTGTTTCTCAACATATCTCAAGAAAAGCGACCAAGCCGCTGATAGAGCTCTGCTGTGTTATGTAGAGAAGAACTGTTTTTGAGAAATGAAGAAGGTAAAAATCTTTGAGAGCTCATGTCAGTGGCGAGACAAAAAATGGAAGAAATAACTGCAAAAATTTCATCATAATTTGAACATATCACATTAATTTGAACATATCATGATTTGAACATATCACATTCCATCATAACTTGAACATATCACATAAAGATCTTCCATAAGAACAAGGTCAACCAAAGCAATCATCAGAGTAGTTTTTTGAGAATCAAATTTTTTAACCAAAAATTGCTAACAAAATCATATTGAAATAATCCCTGGCAACTGTATACAAAATACCTAAGCTATCAAGCGAGCAGTAGCTACTATTGAAGCTACTATGATGCAATTAGCCAATTCCTTATTTGCATATTTAATGAACTTTCTTAATTAGGGATGTTTATCTGAATTGACAAGACCAAAGTTGACGCAACTTGCTATATACATTAACGACACTATTATACATCATTATTGCAAGTCATTAAGCATTTTTTCTTCAGCCAATTCCTAATTTGCATTTTCAATGATCTTTTCTAATTACGGATATAAACTGGGATTTACTTGATCAAAAATGGCAAAACATGCTACATTTATTGATGATTATACTAGTTTAAAACAATATTGAAAGTCATTTCACATTTCCATGTCAGCTAATTTATAATTTGCATATCTAATGAGCTTTCACAGTTTGGTATATATGGCTTGAAGGACTTGGCCAAAGGTAATTACACTTGCTATATAAAGTGGTGACACAATAACAGCAATCAAAGAAATTTAATATTTTTATTTCAGCTAATTACATATTGTATACTTCATGGCCTTTTAGAATTAATGTGGTGAATATTGTTCATTATGTTGATCATAATACTTTCAATGGGTAACTGGAGAAGTCGGCCAGTTGCAAACTCGGCCGGCGCCAGTGCCGACCAACTCGGCCAGTGGGAGAAGTCGGCCAGGAGAAGTCGACCACTCACAACAAAGCAATATGATTGCATACGCATTCTCTTCAGAGTTGAATACTTAATCGGCACATGCCAGTTTTAACTTTTTACTACCATAGTTTTTGTTATTTTGCCGGTTTAACACTACTACGAACATTCAGAAAACAACTCGAAGAGCTCCCATGTCAACCCTGCAAAATATGTACGGTCTGCCTCAGTGTTTCTGCAGATCGCGCGCGTACTGTATTAAAGTTCAGGCAAACATTATGCCATTTCTTCAGTAAAATTCATGGCTTGACGACCCTTAACTAATTTGCTTCACTATCTCCTATGACTTTTTAACGAACTTCAAGTGTAACCATGACGAAGGCTGCAAAACTTGCTGCCACGATCGCGATACACCGCCATCTTTAATTTTACCCAATGTGTGTATATCATACGTGCGTTGAACTGTGATCTGTGAAGTTTGCATACATTACGCTCACCTTATGCATGACATTTAGATCGCTTTTGCATATAACTTTGGTGAGACTTCAAAAAAGAAACACTCTTATAGATCATATATTCTAATTGGGTGCATACTGTACTGGCCGAGTTCGCCCACTGGCTGACTTATCCAACTGGCCGAGTTCTCCCACTGGCTGAGCTCGCAACTTGCCGACTTCTCTTGTATTCCTTTCAATGAAGTTGCAAACATGTGGCAAAGGTTCAAATTCACACATAACTGCAATATATAACGAAACATGTGAGCATTTTCAGTTCATATCTGGTTGGAAATGCAGAAAGTTAACGGTCAGAGGGATTTAAAATGGGGTTGTCAGGTAACCAGCACAATTTTTATTTGGCCTTTTAGAAGATAAAAAGGATGGATTTACACAAGATTCAAATGACAGGGCAAAAGAATATCACATCAGTTTTGCCGACAAGACACTAAGACTACATCTGTGAATGAACTGAAAGCAGTATGTTAACCTGGATGGTCATATGCAATTAAAGCCTGCATTGTAAAACCCTCATCAAAGCAGATATTGGTAAACTAGTCTATCAGCATCTCGGAACTGTCCTTGACTTTGTTACAGTTAGAACTTACCAAAATCAGATAGAGTGCCATCTTTAAGAAGCTGGCAGAACTGCTGAAAACATAGTTTCAATGATATACCAACTTCATCAACATGGCCTGAATGCCGTACTTCTCTGAAAAACTTTGAACATTCTGAAAGTGGAAATTTGCATGACAGAGATTTCAATGATACAATTATAATGGAAAATGTGAAACTTTATTTAAAAGTGTTTATAGGGCTATAGGTTATTGTATAGTGTGTCAAATGGTCATCAACAGAAGGCGCACTACATACTGCATACATTATGCTGACACCTGAACCATCAGGACTCAATGCACAAAGCCAGGAAACATAGGGCAAGAAATAAGAGAACAAGAAAAAAAGGCTCGTACACAAAAACAAGGTTTAAGAGCTGTATTCTTTATTCTTTTTCATATTTCAATGACCACTTTTGTGCCTCTGTGATATGATAGGCTATTCACAGTTCACATACAACTGTGTGGCGGCACTTTTAATCAAATGATCTAACGACTCATTCGGCCAAGGTCTGATTTCGGGAAGCATCCAGTTGCCTGGACAAGAGACCTTGGCAAGCAAAGATGCTCATATAGCTGCAGTACTGTAGCTCGAGGCAAAACCTCGAGCTACTGTACTGCAGCTACCCCTCATGAAAATAAAGTTTATTACAGATGCCATGCAGTTTTTATCCCTTGCCGATTTCATTCCCGCACATGCGCAGACAATCAAACATGGTTTCTATTCATAAAACGGCCCTAGATATCTAACCCTGAATTAGAAGCCACTTTCTTCTGACATATGTTAGCCGTTTCGACTTCACTGGTATGTTTTTGTTGAGACACATAGCTTGGCAAATTGTATACATAAACCACAATGTGGAAAAATGTGAAAGCGGTTCCCCATGTTACAATCCAAAAGTTTACGTTGCAATAGTGTTTGTTTCGATTCGGATATGTACATATGTGTGAAATAGGATCCCCTTTACCATGGAGGTAAAAAGAAGATGCCTTTACTATCAGATAGTTGGTGTTGCAATAGTGTTTGTTTTGTTTCAGATATGTGTGTAGATATTTTTTTAATATGTATGTTAGTCTTTTGTTTGGGTGGGAAAGATATTATGGCGATATTCCCAGTAGATAACCTCTTGATCCACTTCTCCAAACATATAATACATTTTATACTACAGTAATTTAGACATTTAACAGTGATCACCAGATAGTTTATACGACAGGAATTTTACCGTGAACTTGATTCTATAACGAATTTGGGGGTCGAAATCGGCAACAAGGCCAAAATCAGTAGCTTAGCTGCAGATCTGATCCCCATGAAGCCCTGTTGGATAGTCTGCGCGTGCGCCGGGATGAAATCGGCATGCAAGGGATAAAAACGGCACGGCACCGCGCACAGATATGCCGAGGACTTTGTTCCCGGTTTTGCGCAACCTCCGTCATAGATGGACCTTGCTGCAGTACAGTAGCTCGATGTTTTTCCTGGGGTTGTATTAGCCACAACCCCTGGCAAAACGTCAGGTACCGTATTGCATCCAAGTACCTCCATAGATTCAAGCATGGGGATTCAAGCAAGGACAACAATACATGCTTACCCTGACGGTCAAATAGAGGGAGACGTACATCAAGTCCGTTTCTTCTACCCAAATCGCCTTCACAATTATCACTGCGTGCGCGTACGCTATCTCTTACATTAAGTATTGTAGTAGCCATCATCTCAAAATCAGTCATGATACTGTAGTCTGTCATCCAGCTTCGGTAAATTAAATTGAGCGGGCCTGGACTGCCACTCACACTCTAAGGTGACCATCAATGTGACCCACATGTCAATGAAGTTAGACTCGGCTTCGGATTCCAGAAAATGTTTGACTATTCTGAAGGGGATATCTGGTATTTTAATGGGAAATACGCTAAATCATTCCCTACTATCTATGGCTATATACGCATTTTCTAAATATATTTATTTGTTTCGCAGCATTGTGTAATTCATTTATATTACATGCAGAATCCTTTTCAGAAGCAGTTCAAGCAATTAGCCAAATACCAGAAGAGGGCGCGCTTGTATCCCATACCAAAAGCACCTATTCAGTCTCACACTCTGTGACTGATTTAAACAAGAAGATATTCTTCTGAAGCCTGACTACAAGAAGCAAGGCCATTTTTTTTTATTTAAATGGTTTGAAATGTCATTTTTGCGACCAAGATAAGAACCTTGAACAAATTATATTTGAATGTAAATATGCCACGGTGCCGAAATGTGAGAGAAGTAAACTTTCAATTAAGCTTATATTTCTGTTATTTTACAGAAACACAGTATTAACAACAACACCAATGACGCATGGCAGGAATTGGAAATAAGAATAATACAACAACAGATATTTTCTACTTTATTACTTTCTGTGTAAAATATGCACTTTGGAATATTAGAAACTCAGTTACTTTTGATCATTGGATGAAGATTACCCACTTGTACCATGTTCTGCAACTAAAAATGCCATTATATTCTTCATGGCTGAATACATAGCATTTTGCATTTTATGTATGAGATGATGAATAAAGTTGATAATTTTAAGACCAAGTTTTCAAGCCTTACTAGACTTAAATGTAAAGCATGTATCTTGAACGCATTACCATAATACTGGTTTTTTCCTTCTTTTCTTTCAAGCTATGGCTACTTTTACCAGACCATAGACCTTAAAAACGGTCTATGACCAGACCTATATCTCGTACTATTATTTGTTTTACTAAACATAGCTGCAACTATATAGATTTGACTTGATTTGTTATTAATGTTTGAATAAATGCATGTTTCAAACATAGGGGGAAATAAGGTGAACGTACACACTGAGTTGTAAATAACACTACATAAAAGAAAATCTCCGTATTTTAGGCGTAGCTCGTCAATAACTCCATTTCTAACTGGCAAACCAATTACTATTATTTTATCAAGTGTATGTATGAAGTTATTCAACCCTTAACATTTTCCAAACAAAGCTATATGTTGACAATCTAAATAGACATAGCAAGTACATCTGAGCATTGTTTTGTCACATCCTTTTGTTGTTTCGGGAATGTACGCAATGGGGGGGGGAGTTGTGTGTTTGCTGAAAATAAAATCAAGTTTTGTTCAAACTTCAAATATATAACGATATAGAAATAGTTTATTTTGTAAGCTAAATGTAGTTCTAAGTACTGCGTTCAATGTAAGCATTGGTTCGGTAGTGGATCACTCGTGTTATTTTTATTCACATGTGCCATGTGTTTTTTGTATATGCACTTTCCAATAAATGATATGGAATAAAAGTACACCTTCTTATGAGATGTGGCAAATTTACAGAATGTCTTTCATGGCGTGATATTATGGGATATTAAAGGCGTTTAATAGAACAATTTGTAAGAAAATTAAAAATCTCCTGCAAACCATGATTTCGCTTCCAGAAGTTTCGGGCAGATTTGCACTGTTATACCTTTATCAATCCGGAACTGAATCCGAAACCGAATCTAATGTCAGCAACCTGGGAGAAGACTCTGTCAGCTGGTCAGAACTCGAGTCGAAACAGAACCCGGTTACTATAAATGGTATGTACTTTCTCATCATCTGTCGTTCTAATTTCCGTCCGAAGAATAAGAGCAGGAATTCTCACGTCCACCTTACCAGTATGTATTAACCGAATTCAAATTTTATTCCAATTTCTTTGATTCAGAAGCAAGTTTCGTAGATTGTATTGAAGGTTCTTCGTCGTTCTTCAAGTCCCACTTTGTTTGTGCCCGCGGATTTGCATCAATGGAGCATGCAGTTGAACGCGACACACTATCAGAAGCCGTCGGAGATCACAACGAGAAAAAGGTGGGTGGTACGGCAGAAGAAAACCCAAATTCAGAAAGTCATGACCCAGAAACTGAGGAGGGGCATGGCCTGTCACACAAGGAAGCAATGAATACTGTTTGGGGAGAAATTGAAGGACTTCTCAAAGACCCCCTTTTGAATGACTTGCCATCAGACGTGACAGCCGAAGAACTTCGCTCCCAGATAGCCTTGGAGTACGGCCAGGCGATGACGGTCAATGTCAGACAACAAAGTGGACAAGTAGTCCGTAAGTGATTTTAACCTTTGTTTCGGTAGACATTGTTAACCCTAATGATATCTTCATCCACCCACATGTGAATTATGTCTGATTTGCACAAAGTAGGTTATCAAATATAGATGTATACTATAGGAAAACTGTGATCATATCTTTTCAATTTATCAGGTTGATTTTTGGTCAGATACCGAGTTTTTCATAAAACACAAATCCCTCTGAACTTGAGTTTTCTCAACCCCGTTCAAACATGAACAATAGTAACAATTTGTCATTGTGTAGTCTGCTGCTTGCCGGGTGATGGAAAATCTTGCAGGCTTATTTTTTAAATTTATTTTATGTATACACTATAAGGTTTTTAATTCCCTTTACATCTGTCATTTTATTAGCTGTGGGTCCACAGCTGTGGCGATTTTTCATGGTGGACGCATAAAAGCTGTAAAAGTCAAAATCAGCCCATAACAGGCAGACATGAAACCTGTTAAAAGGGCTGTTGACAAATGATGTCATTGTTCTCTCATTAATGTGCAAAAATAAATATTTGTCTGTCCTTTTAGTTTTCACTTCAGGAAATGACGAATGAATGAAAATACCACTCAGTAGACTACTGCTGGTGTAATAATGAACACTGACCAGACTACAAGCTGCAACAACAGCCACAGGTGTAACACCAACAAAATTTGTCTCCATTTCAAGCAGCAGTGTCCGATGTTGAACGCATGCAGCCATATTAAGTAACAAACCTGTAGTTGCAAACAGTGCTATTCACTGATTATCTGCAAATCCTGTCTTTGATTTACAGCTGTTGTAATTGTACAAGGTGCCACAGTTCTAGATTTTAAGAAGGCCATCAAGAGACACTTCGCAAAGAAACTTGAAAGGGAAGGTGGAAACAAATACATAAGCTGGTAAGTCCTGGTCACGTTGCAGCCGTTATGAAACTCTTGTCTACATGTAAAATTTTCTTCCCCAAAGTGAGGTTGATCAAGTTTATTAACCGTAATGGCAATAGCAATTTTAAATAGAATGGTATGTTTTATATAGGAATTGGCTTATTTTGTATCTTTCTGTGTCCCTTGTTATATCAATTTGAGATTTGTGCTCATTAGCAAACACAAAAGCCTTGCAATGTGAAGACTAAGCAATCTCTGCCATGGAAATCAGAGGGACAGCCAGTTTATATAGCAATACATAAGTTGCACATTAGTTTGTTGTGAAAATATATTGTTATGATTTGGTTATTAACATATGAATACGATGTTCCATAAAAGAGAGGGATGGCCCATCCCTCAAAATTCCCTGGTCAAACTTTCTGTAAAATGTAAGCCGTAAGGAAACTTCAATGAAACCATTCCCTTTCAACATCAAAAGTAAAAGTCAGGGGTCTATTTTAAAAAAGTTGGTCCTGGAGAAACAAATTACCCAATCTTTACCAACATTTGAAATTCAAAATAGCGACTCTAGGGGGAAAATAATTTTTCTATTGTCACAAAACTAAGCCAGTGAAAATTTTATTTACTCCATAGGTCTAAAAATGAACCCCAACAAGTGGTAGATCAAAAATGTAGATAAAAGTTTTAGAGTCTGAATATCTGTCCCCTAGGCTTGTACTACCTTAAATGAAGAGAGATGCATGAGTTGCTGTTTCAATGACATTATTTATTCTGATTTGAATCAAGTCTAGTCTACAGTATGAACCAATAAATGATGTCACCTTTTCTCTGCTTGTCACCAGGAGATACATTTGGAGGACGTACTGGTTGGTGTTTGATGGAGAAAAGCTTGAAGACAATGACAGAAAAATAAAAGAGTATGCATTTTGTTTCTTTCTTTGTCAAGTTAAATCTTGTTGCCGTCTTGATAGTTGTTGACCTGAAGAAATATCACCAAGTACACCTTGTGTGAGATACAGATAGAAAAGAAACTATTTGCCTAGATGGCTGTTTTCTGTGCTGGCTATTGGTGAGTGTCTATGTATGTAGGGTTCTGTAAGTATGAGCCATACTGAAACACCTCTGCCATAAGAATATTTGAACAATTCCACCCTTTCATTTGTGAGAAAACACTCATATCTTGGTATTGTTTTAAACCATTTGGGTAACGACATGGATGATATTAAACGACAAATGAAAAGCTTTTATGCTAATGCGAACTCCCTAATCCGTAAGTTTTACAATTGTTCATTTTCTGTCAAAATTCATTTATTTAAAGCGTACTGTTCAACCATGTACTGTGCACATTTGTGGAGTGTATTTACACAGAAATGTATTAACGATGTTCGAGTGTCATATAATAACGCTTTCAGAATCCTACTCGGTATTAAACATCGCTTAGGTATTTCTGAAACCTTTGTCAGCAACCATATTATGACCTTTGGTAGCAAACAACGCATGCTTCGTTCTAAATTCTATGTTAGATTGCATAAAAGCACAAATACCTTGATTAAAGCAGCTCTATCTGTCGATGTTGTAAGGCAAAGTGTCTTTTGGGCAAAGACTGTATCAGATTGTTTTTAATTCTGTATTTTTAAAAGCTCTTTTAGTGTTTTCATTTTTTTTTGTATTGTTTGGTGATGCGGGCGTTAGCTGTTTACTGTCTTGTTTTTTTTTTTACATTTGAGCAAGTACTCGAAATAAAGATTATATTATTATTATTATTATTATTATTATTATTATAAGAATATTGTTAAAGGACCTCTGCACTCACCATATCTGGCGTTATGCTATGTACATCTTCCAAACCATGTCTATAAGTAGCTTTGCCATTGGCCCTGTTTTTCAGATGACCTACCACCTTCTGAAAACACAAGAATAGTGATTTGTATTTCTTTCCTCCACAGCTATGGTATCAGGAACAGAGATGAGGTGACATTTGTGAAGCGTTACAAACGAAGGTAGCAGTTCAGGGAAACAGATGTACTTGTCTGAAACTTTGATGGAGAATTTTCCAGTGTATATACTAGTTTTATGTCTCAGCTATTTGCTAAATGGGAAACATCCAAAAGAGGGAATGATTGTGGTGATGAATATCAACTGCAATATTTTCCACCCTTTCTCTACCAGAGTGTGTTGCGACCTCATCGTTTTCAACAGAATGGAAAGACTATTATGATGGAAACAGGGGTGAGAGGGTGTACTATCCTGGGCTCACGTAGACCATCGTTGTGAACCTGAACTTGTGAACTTCAAAAAATAAAGCATATGATCAGAATACTCTGACATGGCATTGGTCTGATGAGATAGCCAATGACAACAGAACTTATGGCCGAGAGTTTGAACTTCAACAACATGGAATATTCACTTTTGATCTTTCAGTTGTAAACTGTGAGCATTAAACAGTGTCCTTGCCAATATTCCAAAACAGGCTGTAAAATAAAAGTTGTCTTCTGTCAACAGCAATGAAGCAAGCTTTAGATCTGAGTCAAACTGGTCTTTCGTGCGTAATACTCGGCGTACAAACCGGAATAAGATCCAGTTATGTAAGAGATGAAGGTTGTCACGTTTTAATGTGCAAGCTGTGATTTTCTCAGGTTTTCACTTCATACTTCTTACACTTCAATGCAATGCAATGCATTCTAATAGCCATGATCACACAACACACATAACCATCAGTGATAACTTTTATCAACCTTGTACCACTCTTTTCTCTATGCTTGACAACTTCTGTTGAGGGTTCAAAGGCACTTTCCCGTATTTTGTCATCACATAAGAATTCGACGTATTTGATAAATCATTTTTTGTAGAGCATTGTTGCCAGGAAAGGTAGTTCAATTAGTTATTTTCAACTTTTTTTGCATGAAATCCTACATTGTCAATGATCTGATCACCTAAGAATAACTAGTGATTGCTGTAGGAATTCTTAATTCCATAAAGGATACGAAGAGTAATGCATATTGTCTCAGTCCTTTACCATTTACCACCTTGATTTTAAGATACCGGTAGTATGCACCTCGAAAGTGAAAGATTCAAACTTTTGGTGAAACTTTCCTCAGTGAAACTTTCAACCATTCTTTTGCCAAATTGAGAATAAAAATCACCAGTCACTGTGCAAAGCTTGGTACTACAGTGACAAATTGCCCAATATTTTTCGAACAGCACAAAAAGTTCTGGCATATCATGCATGCTGCATGGACACATAAGCACAATTTGGAGACTATGATGACAACATAGAACCCCAAGGATGCTTAAGAAAGTACACAGGTACAAAAATCTGCACTACTTACGATGGGTGATGTTTATTTTTAATTATGGAATGCCACATAACACTGCAGTACATGAAGACAGTAAACAATTTCAGTGTATGATATCTTGAACAGATAAGCAAGTACATGTATGCCCTGTACAATCCGTAACACGTCTATGCTAAAAATTTACATTATAGTAGTTGATATTTCTTAAAAATATACAATATCATCATCTGATATTCTGGTTTTCATCTCTTTATACGTTTCCAATATCATCAACATTGTGAAATTTTCTACAATTTCAATTAACATTATGAATTACAAATTTTTGTGTGATTTTGTATATGGTCCTTCGTTCATATTTGGAGGGATTCTGTGTGAAAATATGTCCATTTTGTCCTCACTGGGCTAAAAAAGTTGTCATGTGAGGGCGCCCTTGTTATTTCTGTTCACACAGGGACATTGTGGCAGTCTGCCAACATTTATGTTCTGCAAACTTTTGTTTCAGTTCAGATATCAGTTTGCCGAGTATCCTTTAAAGTTGCTATCCAAGTTCCCTGATAACGTTTTGTAAGTCTGATCACAAGTAGGCTCTTGTAGCTTGGATATTCTGTGCATGATACAGATTGAGCCACAATCATCGTGATAAGAAAAGGCCCCCTTCATGACAAAGGTTTCTTGCTGAAGAAGTATTGATGTAAATTTCACTGAAGAACAGTAAATTTGACTTTTAATATACATGTCATATAAAATATAACAAAATATCACAGCAGCTGGTTGACCAGAGTAAATTCATGTCAACCTTCATACTGATTATCTTGATAGTGGTTCACACTTGACAATTTTTCCAAGACAAAAATTCAGTTTCTTGTTGTAATGCCTGATTACTAAAATGCCATACAAGTTTCATTGGTGAATTACAGCAAAATTTGAGGATAAATTTAGTAATGGGATATGTGAACATCTTATCCAAATCAATAATACATGTTATATTCTAAGAGCTTTGAATTTAAAATTGGAACGTGTCTTGAAAATGCCTCAAACATTACCTCACAGCAGCAGATCTTAAAGGACAAATTAAAACACTTTGAAGGTGTTAGGACAGAGCGTCCACTCCCCTTTTTAAATGCCCACCTGATTATTGGCAACACTCAGTGCTGAAATCACATTTAGACAAATATACATATGCAATATATGTACTATATTTAAATTGATCATATTTGTGTCTCGTACAATCTACCTGGGCTGTGCAATGAAGCAACTTATGAGGTATCAACATGTACTCATTGTCAAATCAACTCTGAAATTTGCCGTAAATTGAAATTCATTAGTTCTACTTTGCATATATAGAATGGTGAGATATTGGGGTGGGTGTTTTATTGGCACCTCCAATACAATGGCTTTATTTTACAGAAAAGACTTGATAAAATGGACAAAAAGTTATAACTACCCTTGCATTCATAATTGCAGACTTTTGCAGTGCATTGGTTTTCCGTTTCTCTGTAGTCAACTCATAATAAAACATACCAGTAGACGGAACTAAAGACTTTGAAAACTGCATTTTGGACCATCATGAAATGTGTAAATACTACATACTCATTCATATAAAGAACAAAAAAAATTTTGTTTGTAAAAATGTCATTCTAGCAAACTTGGAAAAGACATTTCTGCTGTAAATTTCAAGCCACTGTCAAATTTTTGGACCATAATGTATCTTCATACAGCAAACCATTAATTATGGATTATCATTTTGGAACGAGAATATTTATCTATATCTGATTAATTAGTCTGGCTATGTCAAGATGACAAGTGACTATTATACTGTCAACCCTTTCCACGTTGCACAAACACTGAGATATATCAACCTTAAATGTCCATGTTTAAAAAGTGCCATAGACAGTCATTAGAATTTTCATTTGCTCAGCAGTATGATTACACCTGCTAATCGCAACATGGAGATTTTCATCCACTACATGATAAAACTAGCAACGGGATATCTGAGATCTCATTACAAATATTCATATTTTCAGATGTTCTACGACAGCAATCTTGATATGTCACCAGACTGCTATAATATGGACAAATATTACTACTGTATGGCCATGGCATACCATGGCTATTTACCAGGTATGTGTATTTACCTGGTAAACATTATTGAGTGGAGGGAATTTCTTGTCCACTTTGCGATAGCATCCTGGCAAATTAAGGCAACATGATTTGCATGATGTTATGGTACAGACCTACAACTGAAATGGCCTTGGCTTTGAGATAGAAAGTTCCAGTGATATGGTCAAGTGCATGTACCAGTAACTGTTCACCAAAATAATGCTTTACTGTTCTGATACAAGATAACTGATAATATCACAATAGCAGCTGGACTATCAATTCAGTGACACCACTTCAGTAATGAACTTCATGATCCCCTAGCTGGTGCCAATTTAGTCATGTAGACATCATGACTCCCTAGGTAATGCCAATTCAGTCATGGTATTCTGAAACTAAGGTTGTGATGTCAATGGAATAAAATTAAAACTTAAAATATTAGAACATCCATGTATATCTGAGCTGTAGCAGTTTTTCTGAACACCAATTATCAAGAAACAATGCTACAAATGCTAAAGCTATCAACTGGTTTGTCTTTATCAGTTTGTTCTACATACTTGTACAAACAAACAGCAAAAGTATTTGGTTTGGTCCCATTCTTCTCTGTTGTTTCCACTGTTGACAGCATAAATTACCAAAGCTACACACACAATCAAGGCTACCTTATCTGTACAGATACATACTGGTGTGTATACCATACACACCAGCTAGAAAATTATTTGTTCCATGAAAGATTGTACTTGTGAGAGACTTTGTACTAATTGACATTTGATGTTTTCTGAACTCTTTGTCTCCATGACAGAGGGGTACAAAGAACAGAATTCAGATTTTTTAATTAATGCATAAAACAAGTAAAAAATGTAAATAATTGAAAACAAAAAGTATTCATAGTATTTATGCATAATATTTACAGAACGGAAATGGGTAAATGAAATATCATTTTTACTTTCAGACTACTGTGTAGGCAGAACCAAACACTAGAGGGCGTAGTACTCATCAGCATACCAGGTTTATAGAGTTTTGCTTAAACAGCACGACTGACCTCGGTTTTAAAGACAGAAATAAAGCATGGGTATATGCAAATGAAATGAGTATGTGCGAAGTTTGTAAACCCTGGATTCTTTGGTGCATTAAATATGTTCCCTGCTTACTTAAACACTTTATACAATAACACAAACAGTATCACAGAGTCATCTGCCAGTAGACGTATGAATGCTCAACAGCATGCCACAATGTAAAACCCTGTCTGATTGGCTGACAGCAGCTACATTAACCAATACAAATTATTCTTAAATATGACGACTATGTATGGTAAAAAATTAATGCATAGGATACAACATTAAACAGCACACATCTGAAACATTCAAAACAATAGCCTTTTCAACCATGGTACTGGTAATAAAGACACACTGCACTATTATTGTTAAACAATTTTGTAGAAAGGAACCATGGACAGCGCCCTCTAGCCATATTAAACTTGTCTGTCAGTCTGTTCACCCAGGTTCAGATATAATCACACCTTGTAAAAATGTGTCATTCATGAGTTAATCTCAACAGCTTGAGTCAAATTCCTGAAAACTAAAAGCTGCCTGTCTTGTTGTCTATGAGGAACCAACAGCTGACATATGTCAAATAAACATGTTAACACACTCAGAAAGAGTAGCGATCAAAGTGAACACTGACATGTCTTTTTGTGACTTAAAATTTTGCTGTGAAACACATACACTCTTAAATATGTACATTTTGGACTTTTACGGCATTACCAAACTTGGAAAGACTTGAAAGTGACTTAATAGTCAAGCTTCTAGGTTGCCAGCAAAAGCACTGCCGGATTCAACCTTGTCTGCAGGTTCTTGTACTTTCCTATTTCCCTTGCAGCTTATAGAAATAGAAATTATTTCATGTGGCTGATTGGGAAATATATCAATGTCAGACATCAACAGAAGTGACTTTTCATAGCAGGTTGAACAAATACACGTTCACTGTGACTGTGTAATCCACAGGTGGTCAGCACTGATAAGTTTCATAGGACTCTTTCTATGTGTATCTCATCACCATCGACGATATCGAAGCGGCTCATTGGGAGGGATTCCAGGAACAGCTCCTGGAAAATTGGTCGGCCGTCATCTTCCAGCATGGATTTGGACATGTGATAGATTCTGATTTTCCTGGAGAAATGTGAAAAACAAAGAAAAAGTTTCAAAAACATTCGGTCGAAAAAGTCTATGGTTTTATATACTATGGTAAGAAACATTGTAACTGGCAACGAAATTGCCAAATCACCCAACAAAATGTAAGTGTTTAATGATACTATTTTTTCCAGAGAGATTTTATACTACATAAAGTTTCCCTTTCTGTAACAAATCAAAGTGCCTTGTGTTTGTGACACACAAATTGTGTCACGGAATTTGTACTGGAAGGTATGGTACCATCTGTTTGCACTGTTCTTCTTTCTGTGTCACTGTCTTTCACCTCTCCCTGAATGAGAAGCATCCTAATTCCTGTCATATGTTTTAAAAGCCCTATTTCAAATTTGTTTGAAGGAGCAAGATAATCTAAATATGGACAAAATGTATCCACTGCGTTTCTCTAGAAACTGCTTCAGGAAAAACACCGAGAGAAGCCACAACATGTGAAATCAGTTACCTTAGACTTTAAAATTTGAAAATCCATGGTAGTTTCAAATTGGTAAATACTTTTATAATGTGCAGAACTTGACTCAATAAAAGCGAACAGTATTGTTTTCATCAAAGAGGACTTAAAACAAACTTTTGGAGTAAAAAATGTTATCATTGGTTTACTTAAGCGCTCACATCATTTTCATCAATATCAGTAAGCCATGAAAATATCAGTGACCTACCTGATAGGTTGGTGAACCAGATTGGAGCAATACAACTTAAGTTTTCCAATACTCTCCAAGACTTTAATGGTGGCTTTTTGCAAAGGTCTTCCCTGATACAGAAACGTTACATCAGCTTCCTTCTTCAAGGAATGACCCAGGTCAACTTTGTAAATTGGTTTCAAATTACCTACAGCACAAAACGGGAGTTGATATTTCTATGGTATCTGTCTGTGTTTGTGAAGTAAGAAATGTTGATTGATACATTGGGTCAACTAAGGGCAACTGTGCTTGAAAAAGTTCAGACATCCATGCACTATTACCTTCCCGGAAAGACTGAAGATGAGAAGATAAAATGTTTTGCGGTGGAAAACACTGACCATGTTTTGCATTGATCACTAGTAGCTTAGAGAGTTGCTAGGGTTTAGGCACATTAGTTGGAGGCCCCTATGAAAACCCTAGTAAAATGTGATCCAAATAAATTGTGCCAATGTTTTTTATATTTTATGTTGGGGGCAAAAAAATGCTACATCATAATTCTTCCTGGTAAAATTTATAAAAAAAAAATTAATTATTGTTGTGATAAAAGAATTAAAACTTATGTAAAAAGTTTTTGTGACAAGGTAAAGAACACTGTATATCATAATCTCACACATTGCTGACTTGGCTATCAAATTTTGATAAACTGTCACCATGAATGCCAAAACCACTTTTTTGGACAAAAGCCAGCAGCTGTATACAGGTATAGATAGACCATCATACCATATTTTTTGACCAGGTCGTGGTACCTCTGAGGCGGCTTATCCTTGTCTGCAAAATATCTGACAAAGTGAGTCTCTGCTTTCTCTCTTTCATTGGGTGACACTTCGCTGCCGTTGAGTACTGTGATGTGAGGTAAGCTGTGAAATAAAACGTGAGACCGTTTGCATGACTTTGGAACGTCAAACTAAAAGGTAGGTAGTTGACCTCAATACATTTATCAAATGATGACAAAATAAAAAAAGACAGAAAAGATATACTCCATGGCTTTTAAATTAAAGTGAGAATGGTTGATCTAAATGGCTTCATATCAAAATGAGGACAGTTAATCTAGATGACCCCTTTCATTCGATATGCGTGAGAGATATACCAGGAAACGAAAGTGGTTCATTCATCTCAATGACCGTTTTATTCCATATAAAAGACCTACCAGGCAACCCTATAATTTCATATCAAAAATGAGGGCAGTTGATCTAGATGACCGTTTTATTTCACACATGCAAAAAGATGAATGAGAAAAAAATGTGTTTCAAATCAAAATGAGGGTGGTTGACCTCAATGACTCCTTAAAGAGGACATGACATCAGGGAGAGCCATCTGGTTCAGTTGTTTAAATTTATACTGGGGAAACCTGCAATCTGCTGTGGCTAATTTCAAGCAAATATACAGCCATTTCATGGGCAACTCAATGATATATGCATTTATGGTACTTATGCATGTAATCACAGCAATAAGAAGATTAAATGAAAATCATACTTTATGACAACTGACACACATACATGTATGTCCACATCGTTAAGAGATGCGGCACAGTTTAATGACATTTACACATTATAGTAATAATACATACGACCTACAAGCACACATAACGGACCTACAAACATACATAGCAGTGTTCTCCCCAGGATTATTTGGAAGAGGGTGAAGACGTGGTGCGAAGCACCACAAGCGACCGCCTCAGCGGTCGCGGGGGGAGGTCAGGAGGGGGGGGGGTGTCCCCCCTCCTGCCGTTGGAGCTTTTGAAAAACAGCAATTAAAATGGTGTTATTTGGTGGCACTTGGGGAGCATTTTTTTCAGATTTTTTTCGTATAAAAAACTCAAAGGAAAGGAGATCTGAGACAGTGTACCATAACTTTTATTACAGTTCACTGATTTCAATTATGAAGATTTCATTTTTTGAAAACGAAAACGTAGCGAGAGACATACATTTATTCATCGATGTCAAAATTATCACCATAACACTCAGGCTTGGGGAGTATTTTTTCAGATTTTTTTCGTACAAAAAACTCAAAGGAAAAGAGATCTGAAACAGTGTTCCATAACTTTTATTACAAACGAAAACATAGCGAGTCTTAGAGACATACATTTATTCATCGATGGCAAAATTATCACCATTACACTCACGTGTTCTCATCCTGATACAAGTCCGACCGAGCCTAAAATTAGGTTGTTTTGCTTTTGGAAGGAATACACAAACGAAATTCTAACCTCCTATAAAAACTTCAGTGTACTCTGCTGTCCTTGGTTACCCTCCAGCTCCTTGACATGTTTACTCAGCTAAGTCGGTTACCTAATGCACGGTCCCTATGGAGGGACCGTGGCTAACGTAACGTTACTGACTGAGCCATGCAAATATGGCTGCCTTCGATGAGTTGCACATGGGCTTATGATCTCGGATGACATCACAAACTCGCGAGATTTGCAAGATCGATGAGAATTGCGTTTGCAGTCTGCAGGATCGACGCTCACGCTCGCATTTTGCTTGTAAATCACTGTCAACAATTTTCCCCGTACATTTTATTGTTTTATTTTTCAAAAAAATATTTTTTTTCATTTCTTGCAAGGGGGCGCTCGGAATTTACAAGAGGGCGCCACGCCCCTGTTACCTTATTCAGGGAGAACACTGCATAGTGTACATGCACACCTGTTAACAATCTACACTGTTACAGTCTGGCACACATATAAACAGATGCATTTACTGATTTTAACCCGCAGCATGCTGGATGCAAAGCATTTCAGGTTTTTATCTGCCTGAATGAATAGAAAAGACTGATGTGCTAGCCCATGCAGCAATTGAAATACTGAGAATTAATAGTGCAAAAGTATGATTGACAAGTTTTTTGGGTTTTTTGTATCAAATCATGAAGAGCAAAAAAAAGCAGCAAATACTGGTATCAACACTATCGGTATAGCTTGAAAGTATCAGAATCAAACTTTCGTTAGAAAAAAACACCATGGTGAGACTTGACCATATTGAAATTCGGGAAACAATCTGGCTTTTAGAGTTATCCCCAAGGGGAGGTAAAACAGGTTTCCTTATAGAAGCAGTGGCTACAATAAGAAATTTCTGGTAATTTTTGGCAAAAGATCAATAATAAAGAATTACCTTGCCAGGAAAAGTTTTCTCCTTTCTTCGGAGGTTAAGTCCTGGTGTAATTTTATTCCCTGCAAGTTTGACAACAATATTTCAGTTAAGCGCTCAAATCTAGTTAACTGAAGGGCAGGATTTAGCAAATCAAATAGAATTTTGCTGCCAGCATAACTGACGGAAAGCTGCAGCAATACTTGAATTAGAAATGATCAGTCAGAATCAGTAGTGATCCATGAAAGGCTACAAACAACCATAACTACTCTAATATCTAGACCACTGCTTTTATTCACCACTGACACATGATCAGTTTTGTCAAATTATTTTTGTTTTCCCATTTCTTTTGACTACAGATATTTAGGTACTGTAAATATTGTGTTAGTTAGAACCTTGAAATAGCGACTCTTCAGGATTTGCACTTAATTCTGCATTGTTGATCAGATATCTCACAACACTTTCTATTGGTCCATCCCCTTATGGTAGAAAATGCCTCGGGATAGATATTCGGAGACTAAACTTTTTGACAATGCTTTTCAGGTCTACTGTTTCTGTGGACTCATTTCAAAGACTACAGAGTAAATAAAGTATTCACTGTCTTATATTTGTGGAAATCAAAATTAAATTTTTCTCCATAGCGAACAAACAGATGGTGGCCATTTGAATTTCACTTATACAGTACCAGTAAATTTTAGATAATTTGTTTCTCTTGTACCAAAACTGGCATGGTGACTCCTGACTTTCATTCTTGATTTGAAAGAGAATGCTTTAAAGTTTTCTTAAAGAGACTTTGAGCAAAAGTTTGAATCATTCAGTTGTGAGGCACGTACTACCTTAATTGATTCAACAACTTCAATGAGCCAATGATGTATATTTTCAATCAACAGTTCTCTTCTATGAAATTATTTTTTCAAATCATAAGTTCTCTCTTTTGTACTGAAATGATAAAGTTGACATAATGGTATTTGTAATGAATGGCAACAGTTGGGCTAAATTTATCATCTTCTAAATGTTACGTAAAATGAGGTCCAGCATTGCAATTTAAAAGTAGAAGCATTTTTGTTTCAGAATACCAGTACTGTTGAGGTAATAATGCACTTTTAACTGAGTATTGTGTACAACAGACGTTCAGAGAAAGATGTCTGTCAGGTAGGCTTTCGACTGTTGTTCTGTAAAGGACGTTGTTCTGAACAGTCAGCATGGAATGATTTCAATATACAGTACTTGTATCACCTTGCTGATTCGGAGATGTTTTGCAGAAATGCCACTCATGACCATTTGGTAACACACAGATGAACCCCATATGTGATGTTGTTTGTACCTTATACACTACCAATACTAACCTTGATGCGTAGATTGTTCAACTTGGGAAATTTTGTAAATTCCTCAAACGCAGACCAATCCGACAGATGTGTATCACTCACACACAGTGTTGTCAATGCTGTAAATGCTTTCACTGAGTTCCCACCTTCTGATCTACTCTCCGCCCCTTCATCAGATTCCTGACAGATCTCTCCATCCACGCTATCATCCATGGAAGTCTCCGCTCTGTTCTCATCACATCTGACTGTCTCCCTTCCTCCTTCGATGTTCAGCCTCACTGGCATGGCCACACTGAATTCTTCAGTGTTCAGATTTTCCGAGTTCTCCTGCTCGGCCTCCCAATGTTCCTCATCCGACACCGAGTTCAACTTGACAACCCTGGTTACCACAAAATCCAGGAAATCTTGAACTTCCTCTGCTATCTTTTCCACCCTGCGGTCGTCAACATCGTGACCACTGTCACCATTGCTATTAATACCATTACATTCAACACCATGGCCATGTTCGTCTTCTCCAAGACTGACATATTCCTGGCATTCCACGTTTTGCAAGGGATTTCCAGACAGAATCAGAGTTTTCAGGGCTGGCATAATTCCTAACTTGCTAACTGCCTCCCACCTGTAATAATCAGGCAAAGTTTGGAGTTTTCATATGTGACAGTGTATGCTCTCTTACCAATGCAGTGGGAGGGAGAGGGGAGGGCAAACATTTCAAGGTGTTGTAGTGTAGAAGTCTTTGGTGCAATGAAACAACTGTCCGATAAACCGCAAAGAATTAAGAAGAGTAAAGAATGACATGTTATATAAGATACATTTAAAATGTGAATACAGGCTGTTTGACTCTATACTTTTATTTCATTTTTTTTACTTTTGACCATTGTATGGTTAGTCTTGATGGTATGTACCGTACAAAGGACTTAAAATTTCTTGAACCATACAATCACAGAGGGTACATGTACATGTAGATCACAGTCATCGTCAGTAAGCATAGTCTTGGTGCATCATCCATAAAACGCTGGTACACCTGTACAAAAGGAGAACTCCACACTACTCTACCTTGTGATATTATTATTGTTCAGTCTGAGACACTGTACTGAAGACAACGCTGACAGCAGATCATCTAGGTTATTATGTTCAACTCCTGTGTAGCCTACAAAAGAGACAAAGGCAAAAACCACGGTCAGATTTTTTGTTTCTCTCTTTGATGATGATAATAGCAGCTCTACACATAATCTGTTTATCTAGTGAACCACTACCAACCGTCTCTGTGACTGGCTATTTCATTCTATCGATTGATGAGACTGACAGTCCCCAATTTATCTCTAACACTGTCATCAACCTAACAATCACCATCAATCTATACCTGTCACTTGTACTCTCACTGTCACTCCTTTTTAACTGCACTTGATCACTTTTTTATCACTTACATGTAATCTGTCACTCTATCTATCTACCAACCAGTCTACCACTCTTCCTATCACTTTTCCTCTTTGTTTACTATCTCGCCACATAACTATATCTAGCTACATCATGAATGTCCATGTATGTGACTGATTTCAGTCTGTTCCTGTGCTGTTCTAAGCATTTGACATCTACTTGTGTCTGGCCTGTCAGGTATAACTGAACATTATAGCTATAGCCAAGTATATCTATCAAATCAATTGAAAAGCAGGTACACCTGCTCACACTCTGATTTGTCTAGTTATAGTTTTGGTTGCCCATTCTGATCAGTTTCTTGGAACTAATAGCATGAACTTTAGAAGATAAGTTCTTCTTCATAAGATGCTATTCTTACGCTGAATTTTAAAATGTGTAACCAAAACAAAAAGTGATCTCTAAGTCAAGGTGAATAAGGCTTATTCTTCTGTATGTTTCTATGTTGTGCGAATATTGTTTGATGGACATGTTTTGGAAATAAATATATAAATCTCATAAATCTGTCTAGTTTTACTGTGTACATTCTTCAAATACCACCAAACCTGTCCATTTATTGGTTGACATGTCAGACAGCCTGACTTTCACCCTGTTTGCTGTTGTGTGTGTATGCCTCCTTACATTATGTATGCTATTACCATTTGTGCAGAGATGTAGTTCTTTCAGTTTTGGCATATGTCTGGTCAAAGAGGTGACGTCCTTCCATGGCACTTCAGTTCCATTCAGTACCAAATTTTCCACGGCGGGAAACTCCTCTTGAATTCTTTCCAGGCATCCCTGATGATATACAGAATATTTTATTGATTTTATTGATACTTCACCGCTTGGCATGTACCAATTTTCTACTTCGAATATGATTTATAGAAGTTGATGAATTAACTGTAGGCTTGGAATTTGTTCAAATGAAAATGATAGCTTAAAACCAGATATGAACTGAAAATGCTCACGTGTTTCAGTATATAACGCAGTCGCCTGTAAATTAAAACTGTTAGCACAAGTTTGAAACTTCATTGAAATTGTTATGATCATGAGGTTATTACGAAAATACTGCAAAGGATGCACAAGGACATTGGCACAGCGTATCGCCCGACGTGAAGCGAAGGTGATGCACAGCGCCAATGTCTAAGTGCATCCTTTGCGATATTTTTGTAATATAACCTTATTATTGTACATCTTACATTCGTGACTGGGGCATCAAATTGTCAGAGTAATGACCGTTTTCGTAAAGTGTCAACAATTTTCTTCCCATTATAGTGCAAGTGTGGAACGCTATCTCAGACGCACTTCAGCAAGTTCTGGATAGTGTGTGCACTACAAACGTACCTACAAAGCGGGCGCAAGACATGTTCTGGCACTCGTCCAATGGGTCCCTTGAAACCGTTCAACAGTGAACGCGCAGATACAGCCGCAGGGGATGGGGTGCCTTGAAACTGTACGTGTTACAGAACGGGCGTTCCATACTGCTTTTTTAGCGCTCGCTAAATTATATTGTTCTTGATGGTAGATGTATAATAATGAACAACATTCACCACAGGTCAATTCCTAAAATTATTAATTACACAAATATGTACATATTAGCTGAAATGGAAGTACTAAATTTCTTTTACTGCTGCCATTGTATCGGCACTTTACATAGGAGGTGTAACTGCTTTAGGTCAAATCAAAGGTCTTAGGTCTTGCCGTTTTCAAATAGAATCTATCTACCAGACTTATTTCACATCTGATGAGCCACTCTTGAGACATCGTATCCACAGACAGAGAAACAGACAGACAGACAGACATTACTGTGACTGATATGACCATGGTGTTGTGAAACCCGCATCACTCAGTCTGTCACAGGCTGTCTCATCCCATGACTCACAATGCATCTCAGTGTTTTGCTAGCGTTTGAGAAGACAGTTGGGAACACCTTTACCAATACTCTTGTACCCTAATAGCATGGGACTGTATTGAACTACCAGGGTGAACTCTAGGGTGCCACCCTTAACAAAACACTGTATCTCATATGTGCATCACTGTGCAGATTTTCACATTCATTAACACAATTCATGTTACACATTGCAGGAATTTGCTGAGAAAATGCAACCTATTCAAATATGATATATAGTTGTCAACTAGGCACACCACCAGCTATTTGCTTGGAAGATTTGGTGAAATGTTCTAACATGACTAGGATGCCAAATGAAGCTTGTGACAGCAGTTTGTTAAGTTGTAAACGTACCAACCTGTATACAAATGACATTAATCGCTGGAGGAGATTAAAAACTTACTTGATGGTTCTTAAGTTTATTGAAGCTCAAGTTCACAAATTTCAAAAAAGGCAGCTGAAACATGATGGGAAGAACCTCCGACCATTGAATAATGTTGTTTTTGGACAGATCCAAGTCTACTACATTGGGACATAACATCTTCAACCCATTACCGGGCAAACCTGCATGTGTGATCTCACAGTTGTCCAATACCTAATAATTCAAAGAAATGGGAGTTATACAATGTTTACAGCCTGGGATTTGCAATGCTACTTGACTAGCAAGCATGAAATTATGAGCATAATTGTGTTAGTTATTACTATTGACTACAGGACCCAGTGCAAGAAGGAGTAGTGTTACTCACATAAACACCACCGCTGTGAGTTATTTAGCATGAAAAGAACATAGAACATTCCCACAGAATGGGTACATGAATGCTGTCATGCTACAAGAATTCATGCCAAAATTTTGTCAAAAGAGGAGATACCCTGCAAAATAAAACACTCTTGTTCATTATTCTTTGATCTGGGACAATAGTAACCTACAATAAATTGTTATGTTCTTATGTTCATTTTAATGAACATATTGTAAATTGGCATGTTTTGGCAAGTTTGGTAGGGGTGTATGTCTTTCTTGAAGCGCGATCACTGCTTGGAGTGTGAGCAGAAGCAGGAGAGATCAAGGGACCACCAAACTTACCTTTATACCACTTCATACACTTTTATACCTGTCAGCTTGATTTACACATAGACTGTAGCACCACTGAAGCAATATTGCATTACAAGTACATCTTTCAATCTGGAGTGATGATGTCAGCAGCCTAACTTTGCCATAGATCAAATACAGCAGCCTTGCACAAAAAATCTAGTAATGTTGTTATGTTTCAACATGACTGAAAGGACAGACTATGTACATACCACATTCTGTAGGAATCCTAACTCTGCGGATGAGGCTCGTCTTCGAGGTGAATTGAAATAAACAATGGTCAATGATTCCTATGTGAAAAGAAATGAAATAAATATACTGGCAAAGTGGTATTTCTAAATTTGATGACAACAGCAAAATTTACCTCGGCAGATTTGTTGGACTGGAGTCAAGGTGATGTTTGTAAGTTAGACCACTTGATCATCATGCATTTGACTGTAGGAGCAACAGATTGTGGCCATATAGATAAAATTGCATGTAATGCGTAATATGCAAAATCCCATCCAGAATGGCAATAGCAAACATATCAACCAAGAGCCATCCATTCCAGTCTTGTGAGGCACATTTATCTGCAGGAACATGGTCCACTTTTGTTAATTAAACTAATATGAATTTCATAACTTTCGTCCTCTTTAAACTTATAGTCAATCAATTCTGAAAAGCTGGCTTGCACATCCTGGTAAAAAAAAGTCAAACACACTCCCAATATGACAAAAGCAATGGAACACTGCTAGAGAAAAGTCTTACCAAAGCTGGAATGAAAATGTGAATCACTTTGGGATAACCAATGTGGATAACAGTGCTATTAAACTTGTCAACAATGTTTACAAATAGCTAATAACTCAAAATGAAGATTTTTCATCAGAAATTATAGTATTTCATTATTTTTAAGAGGAGCTGCTTCTCTTGTATTTTACTTGATTAGGGCGGATCCTATCTTCACATAAATACAAAGATTGGCCTTTTTTATCTAAACTTTTTGGTCACAGCATACATAAACCACAGTGGTCACTGGGACTGGCCTTCCCTAGCACAATCTCTATGATGAAAAATTAAGAGTACCTCGCAGGTGTTACAATATTATAACAGGTGTTCTGAAGTGGTAAATTCCACACTCAGCACATGTACGGTCTTTTGATAAAAATATTTCGCCGCTGTAAAGTGAGCCTGTTCTGAAATTTATTAAAAAATAAATAACAAACAAACATGTCCAGAAAGTAAGTTACAGAACCACAAACAATGGATGAAAAGGCGGGACAGAGATCAATAAATACAGGTGACGTACAGATTTTGTCACTTCCAAAAATTATATATTCTTTTCGAACATAGTAAATTGTCGAAAATCTATACTACAGTTCTGAAGCAACTCGGCCTCGTTTTATAGATTGTGCAATGCTGGCCAACATCCAAAACTATCGGAAGTTAACGTGAAAACAATAACAAAACCACCTGATCAACATACAATAGAAATGAATCCGATATACAAACTGCGTGAGTGCTTCTATGTAATTATTCCAAACTACGTTAACATTCAGACTGAATTATTGTGACCATCATTCGTACCTCACAGTACTTATCCCTCAGCGCTTTCACGAAGGAGATTTCTTTGCTTTCCTGTACCGAATCTTGTGAGTCGCAGTCTCTCTTTGCGGAAATGGCATCAACGTCATCGTCTGCACAGAACACCGAGTCGTCCGACGGATCCGAATCTGCGGTAAGGTTAATTCTCCAGTACGCCATGCTGCTAACCAACTTCCAATTCATCAACAGGAATGCATTTCTATATCAGATGTTCCGAAGTATGATTCAGAGAGTGATCCAGCACCAGAAATAAGCAGTGAGTCACAGTTAGGCCTCGCTCTTCGGTATTTCTCTCTTTGTTTTGAAACGGCTCAATGTTATACGCATGCGCAGAAAGCAGCACAACAGAAGCAAAAAAGGGCAGAATCCCACAAATCAGTGCGAAGAACAGGCGATAGGCCCGTCGTTTCGCATCGATGTCAAGTGACGCAGCAGAATTTGTACCCTTTACATATTTCGCTTCCAAATTTCTGCCTAGGGAAAGTATGTTAACAGAGAAATTTTTTTTTAGATCAATGTCTTGAATGCCATAGGCTGCGATCACAACAGACATTTCTCACTGATGAAAATAGGGCACTGGGGAGTTTGGTATCGGGGAGGGGAAAGGGAAAAAGAAGAGTGGGTGAGAGGGGAAGCTTTTTAAACCATGATGGGGAGGTAGTTGAAGAGCTTTTATTTGCCCTTCCAAAATTTATGTTGCTCAAAACTGTCAAAATTCTTTTGAATGTCATATTACACCGAAGAACATTGAAAACACCTCTCTTTATACAGTTTCTTGAGATATGCTGGTTGGCTGCCCCTGATCTCTGGAGAAACATGGCAGTCGGCAGCCCTCGGAGTTGGACACAGCATAGGAGCCTTTAATCAAGTCCATAGACGGAGTCACAATTTTGTAAACACGATCAGCGATGTTGTAACTTTTTGATGTACCTTAGCCTACTAGGCATTTTTTGTCAGTTTTAACACTTGTACAACTCACACACACAATGCATTGCCTTTGTTGGTAAGCTTAGGCCTAGGCCTACTTGCGTTTCAACACTTCCGTACGAGAAGGAGAAGAGGATGCATCCCATTTTCAAGGAGCAAGAATAAGGAAAACATCAGTTTGAAATGAGGTCATGGTCCCGATGTGTAGTTTAGCTTAGGACTGGAAATTACTCGACCCATAACCTTTATTTATTCATATTCAATTTTATCCAATTTTACTTTTAGCCCATTTCAGTGTGACGAATAGAATAAATTTGACAAATCTGACCAGACTCTCTCGATGGGAGTTGACAAAGAAAAAAATAACTTAACTATATGGCGGAAGGTTTTATGGGACAACTTTGGAAGTCAAAAGTGTAGAAGACGGTACATGAGTAATTTGTATGACTGTACAACAAATTTGACAAAGTCTGCCTAAAAAAACTACAGAAGCAATTATCATAGGGGAGTGGGTATCTAGGATTATCTCGAGAAGCTAATGAAATAGTTTGCATCTACCTTTGGTGATATAGTGCCTACTGATTCAGACAAGTACTGCACTTTGTCAATATTGAGTTGATCTTCACGATAATCTTCAATCTCAACTATAGAACATAAAATGTTGAACAATTTTCGATCGGATCCTTGTCAATGCTGCAGGCTATGAAAGTTCTCTTATGTGTAGAATGGATCCCTTGGTACAGATCCCCGGGGAGAGATCGTCGCTTGGTTTCGACATATTTCACTGAAGACGTCCGTAAGTAGGAACGTTCAGTTTTTACGGCCGGGGGGCCCGGCAAAATCCAAGGGGGGGGGGTCATCATAATTTTGGAATCCGCAAAGGGGGGTCATCGCTTTTTCACTGGTAGGAAAGGGGGGGGGGGGTCACCACATTTTCAAAAACATAATACCAACAATAAAGTTCACTTTATGCCATGGCCATGATCGACCCTCTTTACAGGCGGGCTGCTGCTGCGGCCCACTACAGTAAAAATACATAATGTATTACCCATGACCCTCTTAACGGGCAGACGCCTTTGGCGGCCCACTCCAATTAGGTTTACTTCATGCGATGGCCATGATCGACCCTCTTTACCGGCGGGCCGCCTGTGGCGGCCCACTACAATAAATTGACTTAATGTAATACCCCATGGCAATCTTAATGGCCGCACGCCTTCAGCAGCCCTGTCCAGTAAAGTTTACTTTATGCAATGGCCATGATCGACCTCTTTACCGGCGGGCCGCCTGTTGGCGGCCCACTACAATAAATTGACTTAATGTAATACCCCATGGCAATCTTAATGGCCGCACGCCTTCAGCAGCCCTGTCCAGTAAAGTTTACTTTATGCAATGGCCATGATCGACCCTCTTTACCGGCGGGCCACCTTTGGTGGCCCACTAGAATAAAGTTGACTTTACGTAATGGCCAATAACCCACTTAACAGGAGGGCTGCCTTTGGCGAACCACTCCAATAAAGTTTACTTTATACAATGTCCATGGACATAAGTTGTCTATGGAAATGAAGTTAAAAATTGCCTTACAGTCGTCCTAATTAACAGACGTTTCAACGGATGTGGCTGAGAAGTTTGTGCACTGGCATCTCTGCTACACGAATAAAGTGCGCCGCGTACCGTAGTTCAAATCCAAACCATGCGGGTAAATTTGACATATGGGTTTTGGTTATTTTTCAGCGGGGGGGGGGGGGGGGGGGGAAGTCATCAAATTTTTTCGTCTGACAAAGGGGGGTCATCTTTTTTTCCGAAAAATGCGGGGGGGGGGGGGGTCTATATTTTTTTGAACACCGGCGACAAGAATTTGCAATATCATTTTGCAATATGTCTAGGATGAGAAACAAACTTTTTGTTTTCTTGGCCTTACCGTAAATCTATAAGCTGTAGGATATGGCCTAAAGGATGTGTTCACAAAAAGACGGTGAGGGGGCTGGAGGGATTCAGGGGGATTCGAAAATTGTGGGGTAGTAGAGGGGGACTTTTGCTCTGCCTATAGGGGACCTGAAAATGTTTTGGTTCCTTTTACTGTTTACATTTTCCGATTCCAAGGTTGGGTAGGTAACTCAATGAAAAATGAATGACATTTTATTGTCATCCAATTGTTTAATGTTAGTAATAATGAAACAAAATCTAGAACAATTTTGTCACATTTCATACATTTTATCTCGAAAAAATTTAAACGTAAAAAAAAAAACCGTGTAGGCCTAGAGTAACGGGGCAGAAGGTGCAACTGTTGATATTTTTTTCAATATTTCTATGCAATATATCACATGCAGTTTCTCTTGCTGTCTCCCGACAGCATGCTGAAACACACAATATTCAGTTTGTCAACAAAGCCTGTATATTAGTGTGTATTGGGTGATAATTGACTTAGAGTCCAGACTGAAAGTCATGTAATTGCCAATGATACAAAGCACAGTACACATAACCAGGCTGTGTTGGCAAGCTGAATACTGGACAGATAAAAATGCTGTAGGGAGCATAACAAGAACGCAGTTGTATAAACTGAACAAAGGTATTGTCAAAATTATTAAAGTTAACACATCTGCTCTGCAACTGCACTGTCACTGCACACCGGCAATGACAGAGATAGCTCTGACCCCGATGTAGTTGAAGGAAATTAAAAGTTTGGACCAACAACGAAATATACTTGTAAACAATATCAGGCCAGAGAGCAACACATGCTATGGAAGACCAGGAGACTTGAAAGTATCAGGAATTTTTTAATTCTGGCATATGAGAATAATCAAATATTCAAGAAACTTGAAACGATGGGGTCACCATGCCTGCTTTTCTAAATTTTCACATTCTCATCAGAATATAATACAAAAGTAAAACTTTGAACAGTTAAGACTCTAATTTAAATGAAAAAAATGTACGACAAAAGGAATATATTTTTTTCTAAATCTGTCATTATTACACCAAAATTTTCAGAGATTATAACGTTTATTTTATGGAATATTTTAACCTTCCAGTATTGTCAATTTGTATCAGCAAGTTATATTTGTCTTTTACTTTTGAAAACAATATTTTTGGGTAAATCACTTGATCAGTTTTTGCACACTTTTGCAAAATGTAGCAAGAAAATCACAATTTGCGTATTTGGAATATTTTAACCTTCCAGTATTGTCAATTTTTATCAGCAAGTTATATTTGTCTTTTACTTTTGAAAACAATATTTTTGGGTAGATCACTTTCATCAGTTTTTCACACTTTGGCTAAATGTGGCCAGGAAATCACAATTTGCGTACCATCTCATGATCGTCATTTTGTGTGCTCGTCAACAGGTACCGTTGACCTGGCTAGAATTGGATGAACTCAAATCGACTTAGACTTCGACTGATAAATCTAAAAAGTCCACTGATAAGTTTAAAAATGGATCAATTAAGAATTTGCTTAGAAATATAGCTCTACAAACTGCTAATAACAAGTAGTGTCGAACATCTGCAAGCAGAACTGCCCAGTAATGTTTAGGGACCGAGCACAATTAACGGCAGGGGGGCCGGAAGAGAAAATGGGAGGGGGGGGGCACGAAAAAAAATGAGTGTTCTTGGGGTGGGCCATGAAAATTCCAGGGAGGGTAAGGGGTGGGCCACCAAAATTTTTTACACCATGACAGACAGAGAATATTTTTCAGCATTTTTGTTCCTTGTTGAAGCTGGAGTTCCTTGTTAAACTTCTTGTAGCATGATGAAATACCAAGTCTTAAACCTCACAATGCAGTTGTTATGTGTAAAATGAGCAATATTATTATTGAAAATTGACTTGAGCTTGTTAGACTAACTTGGAGATGTGCAGTGAACACTGTCATCATTAAAATAATTCATGTCTAAATCAATGCTTAACTATAACAACTATATCAGCACTGAATGAACTTGTAGATTGTTTATAAGGTATTTGGTAATTTCATAATTCTTTGAGATTAAAATAGCACAACACAATACTGAAAAGTAGCTGTAGGTGTTACAAGTAGTAAAGCTTGAACATATGTTATTTTGTTTGTTTATTATTTATATATTTATTTGTTTATTATTTATTTCAAGAATGCAAGAATGTTGTTTTCACTAAAGCATATATTAAAAGTTATAAGGATTATATATATGTGTACAACTTTGTACCTATGTAATCTTTCTTTTTTGGGGAGGGGGGCCACAAAAATTTTGTTGCCGGTGATGGGGGGGGGGCACTAAAATTTTTGCTGGTGTTAGGGGGGGGCTGTAAAAAATATATGCACCACATATTTTCTCTTCCAGCCCCCCCCACCTGCCGTTAATTGTGCTCGTTACCTTATTTTTATTTTGCGTACATCCCTAATAAATATGCGGCTATATGATAAAGGGGGAGGGTCTTGAAAAATTTTGATCGCTTGAGGGGGAAGATCTGAAAAATATCAGATTTCAATCGCGATTCCTCTAGCTCCCCCCCCTCGTTATTTGTGAACGCCGCCTAAGCACAGTTCCTCCCTGCAGGCCTATGTACTTAGTAGTCCTATAGGCTATCGGTGACAATCGCCTCCCGCTCTTTACGTACTTTTTAAATTTTGCGTTTTGCCAACGCTTCACTATTTCCCATGAAGAAAGTGTGCCGTCGCCACACGACCTTGAATTTGAAGCGTATGCTGATGTAACTGATTTGAGATGGCCACTCAAAGTGTCCAGCTTGTGCAATGGTGCATGGTGGTATGTGAGGGCGCTATTATACATCATGCCATTCCACAAATGCAAAGCAAGGTTACTTCAGGGCACGCTGCAGCAGAACCGAGGTTCTCGGAACAGCTGTGCTACTTTGCATTCCATATTGGTACAAGGTTTTCGAATATTTTAAAAACACTCCTCACCGTAAAAGATGTAAGATTTGATCTGGACAAATGCTGAGCACACTATCTTCCTCATATCGTCATATGACGACCGAACACAACCTCAGAATTTAAATAAGACATAAGACAAGCCGACCATGAACGGCAAGGTTGAATGCAACCGTAATTCTGCAAATGCACTATCATATATTCAGTGCAATGAAAAATAATCATTACTTTGTAGTTGTACACTGAAAAATCTCCTACATTCCAGCTGTCATTAAAATTTTGCATCTTAAGCATATGAACATATATATGGTCAAGTATGTAAATGAAAGTGTCCTGGTGTTGTGCTTCGCGGAACGTATTAGGCATGCGCAGTTCAATCCATTCGCCTATTTCCTCCATCAGGGAAATTAGAGATTTTGTGGCAGTGTATCTCCACACTATAAAACCCGCTCTGTTTTGCGCCGATCATGGATGATTTTATCTATGAATGTGACAGAATATTTCTGGAAGACACCATCAAATATTAGACCCCGATTGGACTGGCCTGCGGCATTGAAATTGCTCGATTTTCTGGGTGTATCTGGTCATACCGTCGTAAAATTGTGCTGAAATTAACACAGTTCATCTGTCGGTGAGATCGATAGAGAGATCGGCCCTCGATTGTAGGATTGCTGATTTGTCGTCGTTTCTGAGCTGTTCTTAAGTTTCGAGGGAGATTTACAGGAAATCTCGGACGGGATGGCGACAACGGCAACCTCACTTTTCGGTACACAGGTAGACTTGAACCCGACCGCCGAAAAAGATGGATACGAGGTTGGACATGGACACATTTTTATGAAGAAGACGTTTCATAAGCCCACATATTGTCATCATTGTACAGATATGTTATGGGGTCTCATCGGCCAAGGTTTCATTTGCGAAGGTAAGTATTTAACATTGATAAAAATGGAAAACAGTACCGTTGGAACATATGTGTACACTTACATCACTGGCCGATATTGACAGCATGCAAAACAGTGGATAGGATCACTGCCTTTTTCCCAGCGTTTCGTGATGAGAGGCGGGGTATGCCGGCCTCGCACAGACATCGCATTGAGAAAAAAATGCATTTATTCGCCTAATTCAATGCATAAGCATGGAGGATACATCGAATTACAGCCGCTTCCATCTAAGTCAATGCCTTTCAAGTGATTTGCCGTAAGCAATGGCGAATTTTGATCATTTTCTACATCATTTTAATCGGTGTACGTCTGCACAGCCGAAAACACGTACGTGGGATTTTTTCCCCGCAAATTTATATATACGCGAATTTTAAATGAGACGAAAGGGACATGTACACAACAGAGGTTTTCTGACATGACATGCGTAAATTGTCGGATACCGACCAAGTTCTAATAATATAATAAAAATGTAAAACTTTTAAATCAATGGCAAATAATCATCACTTGAAACATTTAAAAATTAGTAATTATTTAGTGACAGTTTCTTGAGATCTTACGAAATGTGTCTACATTTCACAGTCACTGAAGCAGTGAATAGTAAAGTCATTTGGATGCTTTTCTAGTAATGTCCTTTTTTAAAGAAATTGTTTATCACATATGTGTAACTGAGACAGGAGCAGTGCTATTGAAGATCATAAAAAAAGAATTCAAATAAAAATACCTGTGACATTATGATGTACAGAGAATGAATTACAGCAATGTTCACAAATTACGGTATTTAGAAGAGCAGTGAAAAACTTGACACTTAAACCATAACAGGTAAATATCGAACTGCAACCATTGTTTGGCAGTTATAGTATTTTAAAGAAATATTTTTCGATACTATATTTTGTGTTTAGTGTTTATGATACCCAGAATGTGCTCATCATTCATTCAAGAATTTGATGGGCGAACGGAATCTTTTGAAATTATGTCATTCGGTGATGAATACAATTCTATGAATCTCTTTAAAAATCCTGTTCAGAGTTCACATCGTGGTGTTATGTGACACGAGCTTTTGAAGTATAGTCAGGTGTGTCCTCACTACAGAGAGCAAAATTACTCGCAGAAATTACATTTTACAGTGTTCTATTTTTAGAACAATAGCACTGTGTAAGAGAGCTCACTTATATGGCCTCTTTCTGTTCATGTCTTTGTGATTTTCTCTCCCTCCCCCTTTGTGTAAAGACATGAGGGTTTCTGTGTCATCACCTACCAGTTCTAGGTGCTGCTGCCACACTGGGGTGAATAATCTGTGAGTGGTTTAGATGGGTTTTGGGTGTCATGGAAGAGATACATTACCCCAAACCCCTGTTACTGTGCGGTACAAATTTCCTCCGCGATACAGAAAGGATCATGAAAATGCTTCTATTTTAAGGTCCATTGTTGGTTGCTAGGCGATGTACAAGCATTGATGTAGGGGCTGATCACATTTGCCAGCCAATGACAAGATTGAAAAGACGAGAGAGAGGAAAAAAAAAAATCACCCATTATATTGACAGTATCCATTGTCTTGAGTGGCAGTCATTAAAATTTCAAGATATTAAAAGTTAAGGATAAGACAGAGAATATCATACACTTCCAGGCTGGTTTGATTTTTTTTTTACCAATTCAGTGACTGTGTGTGTGTGGGGTGTGGACGTATTTGCCAGTAAATCTGTGTGTATGAGTAACAGCTCGTCACAACAGCAGTAGGGTTATGTTTTGACCCATTTGGTTCAATACTACTCACCGAGGCCATTAAGAGCTATAATTCACAGATCAATCATGATTGTCAATTACAGTTGATATTCTGTTCAGATATAATCAAAACACAATTTTGAATTGACAGTCGAACAGCTGGCTATGTGAACTCACATCAGGGCAGAGTGGCCTTTTCTCCAGGTTGGCAGCAGTGCGTCTCTTGAATATTTTTTTAGGACGTAACATTTTATCACTTTTTAATTTAGATGCGAACATCTGCTGAGCAAATGTGACAATTTAGCTTCTGTTACAGTATGGGTGAAAACATTTGTCTACAAATTGTGAAACTCCTTTGTGCTAATTAAATCATCAAAAAACAAATCTGTGGCCGCAAAGATGACAGAAAACAACTCAGATTGTTTTATAAAATTAATTTTAGGTCTTATTGTGTTGTTACCTTTTCATAAAGTGTGGATTTAAGGCCAAATTAGACACCATATTATGTGACTCATGTTGGATACAGTTATCAGCATTGTGGATGACACAACAGGTACTGTTATTAATTGCAATCGTATCCACAATAAAATATGCAAGGCTGATATTCAAAGGTCATGTAATATAGTGAACAATGAGTTTAACAGTTGTAAAAACTGTGATGGCCCGTTCATGAGAGCTGGCTTTGTTTCCGACCGGTGCATGGCAGGGGATCTGTAATGTCACGCTGGACTTGCATAATGAATGAAATATCGAGCTGTTGCATTCAAAACGATGTAGACGAATTGAAATACCAAGCCCAGAGATACCATCGTGTATGGGTACACAAACAAGTGGACTAAAGACATTTATAAATAAACATTTATTTAATGAACATTTCTCCAAGTAACAAGAGAGATCTGAGACCAAGTACCGGGTTACCACTGTACAAACTGTGTGTTGTTCATTTATACTAGTTACAATTGTAATTGCCACCATGTCATGAGGTGTTTCATCCTTGTACAGTATGTATCAACTATGAGAAGTCACTCTACTGGTCCTATAGTATACTGTCTGCTCCTTTCGGTACTGTCTTTAGTTTTTCTTCATTTTAGAGGTATGTTACTATTTCAAAGGAAACTATGAATGAGAAAATGAGCGTTTTGCAATTGATACTAGCTCAAAGCATTCAACATCCTATTGCCTCCAGCCTATGCTATTTTGACTGCAGATTTTGGTGAGCTGTCAACTTCAAGTCAAAGCTTTCCATTTTCAACTTTTTCCTTGATCAACTGTCATGTCATTGTTGCTCCCATAGCAACAGTGCCATATTGCTTCCTTAATGTGCCTGACATTGATCTTTCAGTTGTGGATGTTAAGGAAGTCATAGTAAAACCTTCACAACGGTTGTCATGGTCATTGCTAAGGCTCATACATTTCTCATCGTTTTGTTTTATGTTGGAGTCATCCTTGTCCATTTCATCAGTGACTTTTGTATATAGGTTATGGACTCCTGTCACTTAATTCAAGTCATTACATATTAATTTAGGCACAATTTTCTGAGACCGGCTTGATTCTAAAAATATAAGGTATTTTTTTATTTGCATGCATGATCATTTAATTATGAATATATGGATTTCACCTCAATGCAACCATGGATATACTTCTTTCGGTGTATAATTAAAATAATAACTACCTTACTCTTGTGTGCTGTAGTATCTGTACCGTGTAGCTTGGTCATAGAGGTCATAGGAGGCCCTAGAAGAGTGGGGGCCACCCAACTATAATCTTGATGTCATGTTCTGTGGTTGGAGCGCAATAGTGGATTTTACCTTTCTTACTGTTGCAGATGTGTAGCTATAGGGAAACGAAGAAATTGACTCAAAAATGCATGATAATTAAAAGTAATGGCGGGATCACAAGACAATCTTACAGTTTACAATACCTGTACAGTACCGTTGTTTGTTTGGTTGGTATCACTTTCCTCATGTATTCTACTCTTCAGTACCATTAAACATCGTTCAGGTGAATCTGCTGTCATTTTAAAAGTTTTGGTAATTTGCTACATTCACATGGCAGTGTACAAATCTTTCAAATTTTAGCAAGTTCATAAATTTTTTTGTATGTTCATCAGTATACCATAGGTAAGCATTAGAAGGTACATGTATGTCCCGGGGCTTGTCCTTGTCTAACTTTTCTAGTTTTTTTTGCTGCCAAATCACGGTTACTCTACCCCCCCAAGAGTAACTGTGGCCAAACCAAACACTACATATGGAATTTCAGTGTTTGGCATTTTATAAATATGGCAACAACAAACAAATTCCAGTCAATTTACTGTAATTCTGTCTCCAGGTATGCATTACTGAGTGTCAGAAATGATGGATCTCTGTTACTTAGATTCATCATTGTTTCAAACTGTTGAAGCTATCAGTGGGAAGAAGTGCCCTCTGATAAGAAGTGTTTGTGCAGATTAGATGCTGCGCAACATATTGCACACAGATGGCATCCCACTTGTTACTGCAGTACAGATCCACACAGAAGTTTCAGACAGCTTCGCTGTTTTTTGTTCCCGTAAGTTGGTTACCACATTGTCGGGTATTTGTCAGCGTTGTGCTTGTAATTCACGGTTTCCAGGATATTTCATCAAATTGTGCCAGCTTTAACCCAGGTGAGCAAGCTTTTGTGTAAAGGGCAAGAAGCCAGGAATTAAATGTTATTGTGGTTAAAAGTCAATAAATTTGTGTAGTTGTTGTACTGAGATGTTCCTCGTCGCATCCAATGCTGTGCTACCAGTATCAAGGCTGCTAGGTGAGATATGCTTTCGGGGTGTTGACACAATGGGAAAAAGTTACAATTCTCAAATAATTAACACAAGTTCCCCAAACGTAACCAAAACTGTAATACATGAATTATTGGCCATGTATCCCTGGTGATATATTTTTACTGAATGAGAAGTTGAACCTACCTTTAAAAACTGCAGGACCTTATTTTTTAAATTTTTTTTTATTACCCGTCCAGTTTCTCTTCTGACTTGAGCATAAAAAATCAGCACCTATTGGTGGTCTGAACTTGCAACCCGCAGTTATTTTCACAAAATTTCAGTGGTACACACAAGTTTTGCCAGTCAGTGTACATACCTGCTCTTTGTCAGTAGACGCAACGTCTATCTATTTCCCATTTGTGGATTATCATAATGGGATTGAATATTTCTACTGTAAATGATCTTGTTGGATGCAGTGCTAGTATTTTGTTTGACATTTGCCAAGCAAGGGTTGGCTGATAATCAAACAGTTTCAGATCCATTTTTAAAATTTTTTTCTGAAGCAACATATTTCATCCATTAATTAATGTCAAAGATTGGACTGACCTCAAAAACTTTGCTTTCCTGATCATGTTAACCCTCTGTGTGCTGTAATTTTCTCCCACTGAAATTTAAGTGCAAAATTTTACCAATTTTTATGAATTTTTTTGAAATTTTTTGATAATTTTGGACCAAATGGACATCACATTTCATTTGCTACAATTTTTTCTCAAAATTTTGGCAAAAATCTGAAAATTGACTGGGGTTTGTTTTATAAAGGGGACAAAAATAGACTTTGGTGCTCAAAGGGTTAAGGTTTCTTATATTGAGAAAGTCAGTCCGTGTTTGCAGATCCTTGGAACAAAATTCCTATGGTCACCCTGTTTCTCATCATGGAGATAGAATTGATAGCAGACTTTTCTCAACACTGTATTTTGTATATTCTGATTGCAGCTCTGATGTGAAGGTCATTTAAACATATATTTAAGTGAATGTGGTGGCCTTCAAAAGCTGATTATTTTTAGCTCCTGGTTCGTCCTAAATTTCAGTGTTAAAGACTATCTGTACATCATGACCCTCATGATTTCTTGTTTTCCTGTATTTCTGAGGCCTGCTTCTCTGGACATGTATTATTCACATTGAATTTGTGTTTGTTTTGACCTTAGGAACGTCATTGCCATGATGAAAGCAAAAAAAAAAATTAGAAAAAAAAAACTTAATGAGTGAAATTGTGCTTCTGTTAGCGTTGAATTATAGCGCATGACAGCGAGGGCAATATGACAATTTGTAGCCTGCCTGAGGGGCCATCCAGGCATCATCAATATTATGGTCATGAGCACAAGCTTGGGGGCAGACTTCAATTGTGATGTATTGCCAGTCTCATGTGTTATTAATTTTATGACATTGAATAGTCACTCACATACATTGAGTAAGAACATAAGCACATTATTAGTTTCCCTTGATTGTTAATGTATTAACGAAATATAAGAATCAATTAAACCTATTGGTCATGAGACCCACAACATGGTTTTCTTTGATGTAAAATTTTAAATGTGGGATGTGTATGGTATGATATTATCTCTGTTAGTGAGGTACACAGAAAATTTTGGTCAGTCAACATCAGAAACTGGATGCTAGGTTAAATTAAATTTCAGTCAGTCATACTGAAATTCTGTTCAAAGGTAATTTCTGGATAAACTGTTGACATTGTTTTTTTCAGGCTGTTCTTGGTGTGTCTGTTTCGTGTTTATTTCTGCAAACCAGTTCAAACTTTTGTGCAGTTGGCATGGAGTGGAGGTGTCAATATCTGTTTGATATAATAGGAGTATTTCTAGAGACAAAAAAAATGCAGCGTCGTTTATTGTGGCAGGAAGACCCATAAGCACAATCCATTTCATTTGCAACATAGCAGTGCAATGCTTAACATATTCATTAACTATAAACAAACTTTCAAATCCATGCTTCATGTAACTGGTGTACTTCATGTTGATTTCTGCTTTTCAAGTTTTTGTGGAATAATTGGTATGGCCTCTACCCCTCCGATCCCTGCATTGCATTGTAAACTACAATGCTTGAAACCGAAATCAACCACATTTTCAAATATGGCATGTTTATGGATAGTATAATATATACAAATTTATGAGACTCAGTGCTGTATTCGCGTGTCTCTCAGTCAAATATCATACTATCACCCAATGATTCTTACATAATTTAATTTTTTTATATACTGTTGCTGTTTTTATGAAAATAAAATTTGCATTTATAGAGGGATGCTTCACCAAATCTCTGATTCAGCGGTTTGGCATTGGCAAGCCTGTTTGACTATAGGGACAAATATGGTTGTATCGGATAAAGTGTTTTAGGGAAACCTGTATTCTGCTTTCATGGATAAATTGTAGCAGTACCTCACTTATGATTTGTCTCTGTCTGGAGGTGCTTCAGTGTTTTTTTCCAATCACAATGTTTATAATAATGAAGGCATCTTTGTTGGAACAACCATAGACTAGGGTCTACGGAACAGCAGCAGAGTGAAATAACAAAGAAAAAAGCTCAGCTCCAATGGTTGGGAGGGCTATGTCCATCAGTTTTCTATAAGAATATTTAGGGGTTGTAGCATTCAGATCAGTTAAGCCATGTACCGGTCACAACAGTAAGAAAATTAAAAATATTTTTTTGCATATTTGATGAGAGCTTGGCTTCAAAAGAATGGACGTTCCCAGACCAGGAATGCACTGACATGTGACCTTTTCTTGTCGTTAAAAATAATTTTTGGTTTCACTATCAAGTGGCAAATCTTGCTAAAAATAAAATGCCTCACCACAGATACGGTGTCTCTTGTGAAGGATATGTATTCACTGACATGCCGCTAATAAGCTTCTGCTGCGGTAGTCGGCCTGTGTTCCAAATTCCACATCCTCATATTGCATGCTGTCTGTTTAACGATCTATAGCCTACTGAATATACTTTCCTCTTGTTTCGTCTGAACTTTACCACATCGAAAGTATGCCACAAACAGAGAGACTATCTGTTACATTACTGACAAATTTTTTCGCTGAAATTAAAAAAGATTTCCTTCCGCATGCCACCAAGACAAAAAATACAGTTGGAAGCTAATTTTCTGTTTATTTTCCAGCAGCTTCTCAAGAAAAAACTGACAAAATTTAGTGAAGTAACAGAAATTTTGAAAATGCTGAAAAAAGTAGGGTGTAAATGTAGATTTAAAATAGGCCAGGCGGGTTACTGGAGACATATAGTTTATTTCGTGGCCATATTTTGCTTTGAACAGTGTAGTATTTATGATGCCCAATGATATAACCATGCCATTCTTGTTGTCAATGTTATATTCTTACTGACAATTCCATGCTTGTGAAAAATTGTTTTCCAGATTTTTGCTTTTTGTGTTACCAGCAATATTGGCAATTCACATTAAGTTTTCCAATCATTTGCATATGCATGATATTAAAAAAAAATTTAATATTTTTCTTCACTCAAGTGAAATTTTTAGCCGGCCCTTCTTTACCTGGCCAATTATGTATATGGCTTGGGTCAGAGTCTCTGCAACACTGAGGTCTGTACATAACCAAAGCCCCACCTCCCTTCTGAAGAAATGAAAATAATTTATCAAACTCTGACAATTCTGTAGTGTTGGCTGTGCTCACCAACACACACACAGAGATCATTTTCGTTGAGGAATGCAGAAATGAAAAGTAACACAGGCAGCAATAGCTCTAGAAATACTGAGTAGGCAGGTCAAAGGTCAGGAGGTCAAGATGATGATAGCATGCCAAAAGAATTTCACGTAATGCAATTAAGGGGAAGAACATAGGGCAGAAAAACCTAATCACCACTTTCATTTAATTGATTGGTTGTCTGAAGAGAACGCGCATAAATTTCTTCACTTAATTTGTCAATATTTAAGGCATATAATAGCTGATAGCTTTTTAGCTTGCCAGTTCACTTAAAATAATTATAATGATGGTACCCATCTTTTTTATAAAAATATTTATGAAGCAAATGAGTTTCCGGCAATTAAACATGTGAGGCACTTAATAGAAATGAGAATTTGTATTTTCAGTACTATCACTTTATATCCTGGGTTTTTGTTAACCGGTCTAATGAAAGCAACGTAATTGTCTATTTATGATGATACTGTCATGTACTGGTTGTCAACCACAGCTTGGGTTTAGACCAATTTTTTGTGGTGCCATGAGAGTCCAATGGATGAATGAGTAGCGATCATGCCTCCTTGCTTGTTGTGGAAAGAATTTAGCGTTACTAGTAACCCTTTGAGTACAGTAACTGTACTTTTTCCTGCAAAATTTTAGTTCAAAATTTTACCAATTTTATGAAGTTTTTTGCAATTTTTTTGACAGATTTGGACTGAATTGATATCACTTTTTATTGGTTACAGTTTTTGATCAAAACTTTGGAAAAAATCTGAAAAAAATTGTTAGGGTTACAATATATAAAGGTGACAAAAATTGACTGTGGCGCTCAAAGGGTTAAGCCTATCACTTTTGTCTTTGGTACAACCCTGTCAATTTCAGTGCATTGGTGATGGTTCCATGGGTATTCATGCACTCATCATAATTCCGAAAGGTTGGAAAATCAAGGGATAGAGTACACAAAAGATTTTTTGATATGTCAGAAATATTTAGCAAATGGGACTTTTAATTCTGTTAATGTGGCGGGAATGACTCACCTCAGAAGATAATAATTTGAATATCTATTGCAGAGGACATAACTATTGTGCATTGTCAAGTTGAATGGGAAAGCGTATGTGAAGCATGACGTTTTTGTTATCAAATTTGTATGACGTTGTTCTTGTTTGCCTGAATTGTCAATATTATGTTTTATATTCTAATATTATGTATTGAATTTTAGTTGCAATTCTGATGATCCATCATTAATATGAATTTAACAGAAGTTCAAGAAACTTGCATTTTATCTTGATGATTGTTGCCGCAGTTTGATGATTTCATCCTCATCTGCAGTTGCTCATCCTTGTAACCCTTTCACCACCATGGCCTGGCCCAAACCCATTGTTACCAAAGTTGATCGTGGACCTGTTTGCAGAGAACTGGGTGACAGGTTGAGGATAATACCAGTTGTCATGGCAACCAGGTGAATGGAAGGGAAGGGGTTGTTTGTGTGTACATGATGTGGAAGGTTGCAAAACCAAGTATTATCATGTTTCGAGATGTTAATTATGAAATATGGCACAAACAGTTATGCCTACATTATCTTATTTTCTCTCTTATGTATGGGATTTTAAGTCAAATCTCCATCCTTAATCATGAATTTCAAATTGCATTATGACCTTTGCAGAACAATATCTCCACACCTACCGTACAAGATATCATGTATGTTCTTCCCATGCACCAACTTTTCTTTCATGCAAATTTACTTTCATAACCAATTATGCAAATATTAACTGTCCAGGGACATCATTGTAAACCTTTTATCAACCAGCAACACAGCAGTAAAGGAGTGACCTACCGGTAGTGTTGCTAGAGCTGATATATAAAAAAATTGAAAAGACGCAAATATACTGGTCTATGACAGCTGATGTACAGCTGGTGATTTATAAAGCTGTATGTTGTTTCCGTTGCAGTTTTGATTTGATTTGAAAGAAGTGGAATTGAAACTAAAAAATGTTATCAGTAGAAACTACCAAGCTAATCAGATCAGCTCGACAATATTGCATAGGGAAATGACACAAGATGAAGTGTTGACAAAAAAATATCTTTCAGTTATTTTTCCGGGAACTGTTGACAAATTTCATGATGTATTACCAGCTGTGCATCATAGGTATTTTGAGAGGATCTAGGAAGACATGCAGAAATATTGTATTACCATTTTAAAAAATTTAGTTGTGCAGTGTGAAAAATTTACGTTGTGCTATTGATCTTTCTCAAAATTTCTACAAAAACGTGACCTCCTTTTAGTGTTGTCTTCTCACTCAAAAAAGAGGAGCATGGATATTGCTTTCTTGATACAAAACAGAATATTTAAATCTTCCTTTGGTATGATAGCTCCAGCCTGTGCAAGCGGCTGAAGTAATTGAGGTAAAAATAAAAACGGGTTTATTGAAATAATGTGATGGGCAATGTAATAGAGCCTCCATTGAACTCGTTATCTTGTGATGATGAATGGGCTATGTATTGCTCCGCATCAATTTATTTTCTGCTGTGTTTGTGTGTTATTAATGGCATATACATTTATAAGATAATGTTGGGCCGCGGGTTTTGTAGATTTCGGGCCATGTCCACATGTTCTATTCTAAGAGGTCTGAAGTAGGTCATCCTTGGAGGGGAAGGGGCAATGGAAGGGGGGAGGGAAGAGAATATTAAATTTGTACATGGCTTCTGTCTGCTTAACATGTTTCTGAAAGCAGTTCAAGACCTGTGGTAATTTCGGTTACTGGCATACCAAGAAGTTTCTTGAAAATATGGCAGCCTTTTTTAATGAATGGACTGACCACTCTGATTCCATGTTCGATGTCCACAAGTTGGAATATATTTATTTGATTAGAGAGTGAGTGGGCGTCGGCACTGCTGTCCCCGCATGTGCCATATTATGTGTCAGTGATCAATAACACACAGTATAGCATTCCTGTTTCTGCACATGAAGGAATTTGGTTCTGTTCAATGCCAGAGGAGATGTGCATGAGTGTGTGTATTTTGTGATATTTTTGCAAGTCATCTATCAGAAAAAAGCTTGTATAAACATTTAGGTGCTCGCATCATCTGCACCTGTCAATCAACCAGTGCTTCTGTTGATGACAAATTTTAATTTCGGATGACATTCCTCAAATAGTACGATAGTCTCTTACTGTTGAAAGGTGAGATTTTTGTCTTTGCTAATATTCAGCCCTATAATGTGTGTTTTTTTTCTCAATTACAATGCTCAACCTAACGTACTAATATTGTCAAAGTGTTTATGTATGTCTGTTAAGGGAGGGGAGGGGGGTCGTCGGAACTGCGTGTGTGCAACTTTTTTGTTTACAAACAATGTATTTCATGCTAGATGCATGACGTCAACATAGCTGCAACATTTAAATTTTACGATATTGTTAACAAACATGTTGTAACTTTCATCAGTTGTCAACGTACCATAGACACAATGTTGACATCGGTTGTAGGGGTCCCTGTCAACCTTTGAGGAGAGTTCCAATGAGCTCCTCCCTTTAACCTCTTCACCCCCAATTCCCTGTAAACAGGTCCACAATCACCATTTATAACAATGGGATCGGGCCAAATCATGGTGGTGAAAGGGTTAAATGTCCCTCCATGTGTGGAGGGACTGTGGTTAAATGTTACACTTGTGAGCAGAGCCTGTTTGGTCATAAAAACAAAGGCATCCACTCACCACACAGTAGAACTGCTCAGATTATCATTGGAGGTTCAAGCATCATGCGCAAAATTGTTTGCTGCCGAACTAGTTTGGATATTTTTATTGTTTGTTAAGCACCCTTTTTGTCTTGCCATCTTTTTTTGATTCTTTAAAATGTAATTTTCATGGTTTTTATCATAACTTATGATAACAAAGTACCATTTCATCTTCCTTATATGCATTTACTTTCAAAAGTTGTATTGAAACATATCAAATAAATATTTTTTTGCATTTTAATAACATGGTTTCACTTTGAATTAGCCCTGTGGCATGACTGTTGTCTCATGTTGGCAACAAAAAATCACAAACTGAGTTACAGATAATGGAAATATTTTGCCTTGATATTCATACTGGTCAAGTTAGCAGATGGTCAGATGTTAGTAATAGTTGTGTGAATATCATGAAGCGTTCAATATCATTAAAAGAAGAAGTGAAATGAGAAAAAATAAATATGTTTAAAGCAATCATGGTTTTGCCGGCCAAAAGAAAACATTACTGTGACTGAGACTGTGTTGGTCAATTGTCTGTTTCAATTTTCAGCTCACACAGTGATTCAGATTCATGTAAAATTTTGGCAAAGTTCTTTCAAAATGCCCTCATTTATGTGTAATTTCAGATTGTTTTCAAAAATTGATTCAAAATCGCTCATACAGAGCCTCCAGGATGAATGTAAAAAACTTGAATGCCCCAGTACTCATTCATTTTCAGTACAAAATATCTTGACCAACAACTTTTGCATGAAATTTCTGTTCCTTATGACACCTCTCAAATTAACATGATTATTAATCCAATATGGCGACTGTAATAACTATGATACATCATTCCCAGGTAACGTATCACTTGTTTCATGGGAGACAGACCTTGATGTTTCCGCATACTGTCAATCTTTAACCTGAGATCTGTGCCGTTCAACACGTACAAATTAACTCGCTGTTTATGTATTCCAGATTTGGTATTTTGTATTTGTCATTGAGTATACAGAGAGGCAGTCGGATGCAAATACAGCATTGTAAGTCAGTACCATTAACCCTTTGAGTACCAACATCAACATTTGTCTCCTTTATAAAATACACCCTAGTCAATTTTTCTCAGATTTTTGCCGAAATTTTGATAAATAATTGTAGCCAATGAAATGTGGTCTCAGTTTGGTCCAAAATTATCAAAAAAATTACAGAAAAATTCCTAAAATTTAGTAAAATGTTGCACTAAAATTTTGGTAGGAAAATCAAAGGGTTAATAAACCGTCAGATTACCTTGAGTCATCAATGGATTATTTGACATGTCAGTTACTATTGGTTTTTATGTACCCCCCGGTAAGCTTCATACCCAGTTCCTTCATCCAAAGCTGTTCATAACTTTACAAAGATAGGACAATTTTTAAATTTGAACAGTCAGTGCAATTCATAAGCTGCTTCTCACTTTACCCATAATTGTTGAAAGCAGCAAACTTCACATCATTATCATTAAAAAGTCTAGAGAAAAAAGGTATGTGTCACTGATAACATAAGTTTTGTGTGCACTGAAGGAAAAACCTTAAGGAGGTTACCGGTGTTTGATGTGCGAGTGTTCAAAAAGGTTAATATTCAGTATCCGTGGGTGTTGGCTTTCAGCCAACTATTGTATTGTTTGTCACTGTGACTGAAAGGATATGGACACGGCAATGACTCCACATAAGTGGTAGCTCAAAAATCTAAACATTTAAAGGGTTGCTGGTTTCATGGTTGTAGGATCTGTCCCTTGGTGAACTTTCCCATATGGTGACATCAGCCTGTCAGACTTACAGACTCATGATTCCATCTCAAGGTTAAATCTCCTGACATTTGTTCAAAGGTTATCATTAATATTATCATTATTATCATTATTATTATGGACCACATTACAGCTGTTATTACCTTCATTGGTACTTTCAGAAGTTGAATTGCAATAAAATTACAGTATCAAGGTGTAATAATAGAAAGATTGTGTGTTGTATTAGGTGTGGTGTTAGAAAAGACTGTCCCATGTTTTAGTCGTATTGATTTAACTCAAAGGTAATAACCATCATGTATTTATGCATGGAAAGTATTCAACTGTGAGTCACATTTGTCATGGCTATGACCTTGTTGTATTTATAGTTATTTAGTTGGCAAAGTCATGCTTTATGTACTTTGTATGATTAACATCAGCATAACTTTCCACTGGTTACCAATTCCCTGTCACTCATTGAATCATCTATTCAGTCTTTTGCTGTTATTTTATGCCCAGCAAACAAATGTAAATCCAAAATACCGGTAATTACAAGTTATGTTGTTGTGGACAGACTGAAACTTGTAAAGATTGAGAGAGGTTTACATGTACCAGTATATTGCCAATTTTTTTTCTGTGATATTAATGAGCCTTAGCTGTGTGAAAGTTCATGAGGTTCAGGTCAAATGATGGTCTATTGCTGTAATGGGGACAGACCTTGCAGTATCACAGGAAGTGACAATGAGCTTTCTTTGGGGATTCTTGACAGTCCTGAACTGTTTGGCATCAGTGGCCAAAGTTTTAGATGTAATTCTGTGAGCTGTGAGATCTCTGTAGTCCTACTCCTTTAGTAATTGATGATTTCCTGTGTTGTGTCAATGATGTTGCTGAAAGAAACACTCACAAGGTTCTAAGTGTGTGGTGGAGGGACTGTGTTTTGAATTAGCACTTCAGCAAGAATGCTGGCAGTTGATTGGCTTCTGCTATGACTCTGTGACCTCATTGTCAAAGGTCATAGTTCATCTACAGAATACTTTACCCAGTGTTGATGTAAAGACATGCCCAGGGGAGGTTATTGCCCAAATCTTGAAACTATGATGAGACAGTAGCTACATTTACAGCAGCTCCTGTCAAGAAAATTCTGAAAACCATGATATGTTGAAGACTGTACTGCACATGCTCAGAAATTGACCCTTGACCTATAGCAAAGGCATACCCAGCAGATATCAATGGAATATGTATGTCCATTGGAATTGGATATGTTTTAAAGCTTACTAGATGTTTTGTTTTGTAAGTATTCACGTCTTTGCTGCCAGTTAGAGTTTGATCATGCCTTTTTGTTTTGAACTGTGCCGTGCACCTGTAATGGAACAGGAGTGTTGCAATTGGTCAATTGGTAAGTGGGGTTTTATGAAGGTTCAGGTGCCCAGTGTGCAGTATTGAAACACACTGAACTGTCAGTCAGTGTAGTTCAAGTGATATATGTCATACATATGTATCAAAACGGGAACAGAAAGATGAAATAATTTCACACACACATAATATGTTTAAACTGAATTGGGATATATCTTTTAATCCGTCTCCTTATATGGTTGCATGTTATAGAGGTGTGAAAATGTACAGTCCAGTGCCTTATAGCAGAGAACATTTCAGTGTGCAGTGTAGTGTCTTTAGGTCCCTGGAGTCCCAACTGAAAGTGTAAATCATATCAAAACTCAGCACATGTAATATAGTACTTTGGAAGAAAAACTTGTGCACACACCTACAAAATTACAACAACAAAACTATATGACGATGTAAAAATGGTGAATGTTTTTACCTGGCTAAAGTTATTTACCAATGAAACAGAATCGTGCAGGGCTTTTCATTTCATTGGTGAAATATTTCTTTGGTAGTTTTTTTCACTAGAAGGCAGTGGTACAAAATGGCGGAAATAAGCCAATTGACTGTACCGGTAAATCCTGAGTCTATTGAGCCTCATGCAGTAGGCAGAAGACTCCTGAGAGTAATGGTACCTGCAATTTCATCAGTTTCTATTATTGTTCTAAAATAACAAGCTTTGTCCTCTTACCGAATGCTTTTTAGACCATTTTGCCATTGAGGAGGGGTTGAGGTTAAAGGAAGGATCTTTCAACTATTTTTTCATATATATTCAAGATTTGACAAATTTCTTTCAAAATAGAAAGAACGTCTGAATTTTTCCCAGAATTCCATCTTTTGTTCGTTTCAAAATTCCAAACATCCACGTACTTAGGTCTTTCTCTGCATGACCATCATAGCAAATTTTTATAAAAATTGTTCTGGCTTTACTGCCTTACATGATTGTAAAGGCCTGACTTTGGGAAAGCCCTTGTACCGGTACAGTATGGCTAATGGCACTCAAGTCCACATAAGGTCCATATATCTTATGAAATATTTTGTGTGTAATTAGGATGCGAGATGTGTCAGTACATGACACTTTATCTGTATACGATGTTGAGTGATGCAACTGGACTGCCTGCATTGCAAAAGAGTGAAAAAGACTAAATTAGATCTGGTAGCGGATGCATTCTTCCAAATATGGAAAACCGGATCAGGGTCTGATATAGAAAAATTCTGCGTGAAAGTGAGGGCGCTTTCTGCCGTAGCATTATGTATATATAAATAAGGGTGTATAATTTATAATTTGACATCCCTTTTACATGATCTAACAAGCTATCCCTACCCTTTTCATCTGTTGAGGTGCGTTTAATCTTTGGCACAAGCCTGACAAGGAAAAATATGCAAGACCTTTAGGTCTTTCATCTCTTCCCCTGTATCAATGAACCAGTAAGTGTTATCATTATCCCCAGCTTTTGATCTGCCCATATTAGGACAATGAATACCATATTATACTGTCAAACCTGTCTTGTTGGTCACTTATACAGATTGGTCACTTCCATATAGTGGCAGTCCTGTTACTTTCCACACGGTAAAGGTCCTCTTCAGAATAGCCACTTCTCTTGTGTGTCAGTTGCCACATGCACCGTATTTGCTCCAATTTGGTACAAAACCTGTGTATAATGGTCAGTATATCTGACTCAGAATGACCTCTGAAGAAAAACACTAACATTGAAAAGCAAGAAATAGTCTATTTTGACTGATTTCATACCAGTATCACAGCTGTTTCAGTAATCAATGCATTTATTATGATTTTCAAGAGGTTTATGATATTGCATTATATCGTTGTTGTTATCTTTTCCTAAATTCATCACTCAGCACACCACCACACTGAAAGAAATACCATAAACACCCACTTTCTATGCACAGACCACCTTCATATAATGGTCACTTTTTCTTGGTCCCTTTGGTGACCACTACACACAACTTTTCCTGTATTTTGTTGTATCATAAGTTCAAACTCAGCCAGGATAACTGAATATCTTCAAACTTAACCATGATTGATGGTTTTGAATATTTGCTGTATAACTCATCTGTAGACTTGTGCTGAATTGGAGCAAGTTCACTGAGAGATGAGGTCATTTCACTCTTAGGTTGGGTGAACTGATTTCCTTCCACCCCCAGACATGGTACGTCCCTGTTACTTTAAATAGGGTGGCTTGCCGCATATACAGGAAATAGGGAAGTAAGAGTTACATTGTGGAGAGGGACAAAAATGTACGCACATGAAGTCACTTGTTTTAACATGTTTACCCCCGATTCCCTGTAAACAGGTCCACAATCACCATTGCTAACAAAGGGTTTGGGCTAAACCATGGTGGTGAAAGGGTTAAGGGCAGGGCAAATTTACACCAGACAAATGATTCTTTAGGCTGAATTAATCACTCATTAGCTTTTCTCTGACTCTCTGTTACACTTACTCATTCTGCATCATTGTAGTTAAATCAATCAGACATCTTACAATAATATATACCGAAAGAACAAATTTTTTATTTAATTATCTCTCAATTTACATATATTTCGCCAGATATTGTTTCTCTTTTTTAACATGTCTATATCTCAGAGGTAAATGTTGATTGCTGTTCTGTCACTGAGTATGAACTCTTTTATGCATGAAGAGTTTGATATTGTTAGTATAAGATGATAAACATTGCCAGCGCTGAGCTGTGCCTCGCTTCTCCCAAAACACAGCATTCTGTCGGTGCCGTGTAATTGAGGTCGTGTCAATAAACCTGAGTTGGGGTGTATCAAATGTGTACAGTGCTATGACAAGACCAGGCAGACTGATGTTGTGTAAATCGGAGCACCTAAGCATAACATTATGATTAGGGGAAGACTAAACACCACTTGAGATGGGTGGGATTATCAACAAACGAGTGACATTGTTTAACATCACTTTGGAATAGAGAAATAAACAGGAGTGAGAATTTGTGATATTTCAAATGAAGTAGGTAGAAGTTGAACAGCTCAGTAGAGAGAAGGAAGTAACGGTAGGTCTCATTTCTAGGAATTATATGTTTCAAATTCAATTGAATACAGAACTTATGTATTGAAGCCTTGTTCGCAGTAATTCTGTCAGTTTTCCATCTTTTCATACATAATGTATGTACGTATATATGTACATCTGTATGTATGGTATATATATCTATATATCTATATATCTATATATATATATATATATATATATATATATATATATATATATATATATATATATATATATATATATATATATATATATATATATATATATCGGTATATTTATCACATGAACTGACCCGTATCTCCACCTGTGTGATGTACACCAGCACAGATAAGAAATCCATTTTACCCTGTTGTACGTCATCAACCGGAACTTTTTTCCTGCATGGTACGGTACCGTTCATACCTTCACTTCGCGACGGACACAGACTGATTTGTCGTGATCGATGCCACGCTCTCATGACATTTTTACATAAAGCTGACTCGACAAATCCACACATGGAATCATAGAAGGCATGTCCAACGAAATTTCGAGTCGCTAAAACCATAGCTATTCCCGAGAATCGAATGGGGATACCGTCAATCGTTTTATTGGACACCGTGGTGCGAAGCACCAAAGGTGTCCTATGTCGCCACAATGTCTGTGTGTGTGTCCGTCTGTCCGTCCGTCCGTCTGTCCGTCCGTCTGTCCGTCCGTCCGTCTGTCCGTCCGTCCGTAGACAGATTTTGTTCCACTCATAACTTAAGAACCCTTAGGTCCAATGTCATGCAATTTGGTATTTGGCATTATCATGATGAGACTTAGATCTGATTAGATTTTGGTGGGTGTGGCTTATTAATTAATTGCTCATTTGCATATTTTATGACTTTTTTCGTTCACGCAGATATCTCAGAGATGCCAGGAGCGATTTCGTTCAAACTTAATAAAAGGATAGTACTCTACCTCATACAGATGCATGTCGATTTGTTTCACAATGCGATCAAATTTGGCCGTGGTAGAGGACTTTTTAGTTTTCACCTCCATAGACTCCCATGTATAAGGCAGACCATAGACTCCCATGTATAAGGCAGACCATAGACTCCCATGTATAAGGCAGACCATAGACTCCCATGTATAAGGCAGTCCACAGACTCCCATGTATAAGGCAGTCCATAGACTCCCATGTATAAGGCAGTCCATAGACTCCCATGTATAAGGCAGTCCATAGACTCCCATGTATAAGGCCAAGAAAAATAAAAATTTAGTTTCTCATCGTATTCATATTGCAAAAAGGATGCAGTGACACAGTTTTTAGTCCCCACAGATAAAGTCCAGGGGGCTCATAGATTGGGTCATGTCAGTCCGTTAGTCCATCCATGTGAGTCCATCCGTTCACGCAGATATCTCAGACACTTTGACAAAATGTCACGTGACCTTTGACCTCAAATATACATATTTGTCCATAACTCGGTAACCACAAGTGCTAAACCTTTCATATATGGTATGATGGGACACCCTATGATGCCATTTATTGTACCTCATTAATTATGTGCATATCTAATTTTGAGCGAGCCAATAGAGCTAGAGGTCTGATTTTTGTGATATAGGGATAACTTAGCAATACAATTATTTTGACAAAATGTCACGTGACCTCGATGACCTTTGACCTCAAATATACATATTTATCCAAAACTCAGTAACCACAAGTGCTACACCCTTCATATTTGGTATAATGGGACACCTTATGACGCCACATATTGTACCTCATTAATTATGCACATATCTAATTTGAGCGAGCCAATAGAGCTAGAGGTCTGATTTTTGGTATGTAGGGATAATTTAGCAAACAATTTTTTGACAAAATGTCACGTGACCTCAATGACCTTTGACCTCAAATATACATATTTGTCCATAACCCAGTAACCACAAGTGCTACACCCTTCATATTTGGTATGATGGGACACCTTATGACGCCACATATTGTACCTCATTAATTATGCGCATATCTAATTTTGAGCGAGCCAATAGAGCTAGAGGTCTGATTTTTGGTATATAGGGATAACTTAGCAATACAATTATTTTGACAAAATGTCACGTGACCTCGATGATTTTGACCTCAAATATACATATTTGTCCAAAACTCAGTAACCACAAGTGCTACACCCTTCATATTTGGTATGATGGGACACCTTATGACGCCACATATTGTACCTCATTAATTATGCACATATCTAATTTTGAGCGAGCCAATAGAGCTAGAGGTCTGATTTTTGGTATGTAGGGATAACTTAGCAATACAATTTTTTGAAAAAATGTCACGTGACCTCAATGACCTTTGACCTCAAATATACATATTTGTCCATAACTCAGGAACCACAAGTGCTACACCCTTCATATTTGGTATGATGGGACACCTTATTGTACATATTGTACCTCATTAATTATGTGCATATCTAATTTTGAGCAAGCCAATAGAGGTAAATGTATGATTTTTAGTATACAGGGACAGACTATAGGATAGAAATTTTTTGACAAAATGTCATGTGACCTCGATAACCTTTTACCTAAAATACACGATTATGTCAATAAATAAGTAACCACAAGTGCTATGTCCTTTATATTTATTAGGATTGGAGACCTTATGACAACACATGCTTTACCTCGTTAATTATGCCCATATATAATTGTGGGCAAGCCAATAGAGCTAGAGGTCTGAATTTTGGCATATATGGATTAATTAGCAATACAATGGTTTTTTTTTTCAAAATGTCACGTGACCTTGATGACCTTTGACCTTGAATATGCATATATATGCATAACTCAGTAACCACAAGTTCTTTACGCTTCAATTTGATAGGATAGTAGACCTTAAGATGTCAGATCTTGTACCTCATTTATTATGCACATATGTATTTCTTGGCAGGCCAATACAGCTAGAGGTTTGATCTTTTTTCCCGATTTAGAACCATAACTTAGACATGCCTCTTGTTTCAAAATGGGAACAATGACATAGACCTATGTGTCCATAGATCTGAACATATACACTATAGTGATACTTCTTAATGACCTCATTTCCCTGCCCATCAAGACTAATACTCCTATTACAAGTGGGGACTATGTCATTGTCAATGACTTGTTACTTCTAGAATATATAGAATATTATCTCTCATAGTGAGTGTCTGAATATTATTCTGAATTGTATTCCAAAGCACATTCTGAAAGGACTCTTCTGGAATATACAGAATATTATCTCACATAGTGAGTGTCTGAATGTTATTCTGAATTGTATTCCTAAGCACATTCTGAAAGTAACTCTTCTGAAAATTTCACATTCTTTGCCACTGCACCATCTCCCTAATACATACTGATGACCCATGGTGTCCACTCAAGTCTCACTTTGATTTTAATGGCTCAGTAACGTCGCGGGTAGGCTTCAGTCGAGTCGTAAGGCAAGGCTCAATGTGGAAGTCGTACCTGGCGATCCTGGTTGGCGATAAATCCGAAACCTACACCTACATCAGTTCAACTGAATAAATGAGTACAGTATAATCTTCGAGAAAACGACATAGGAGGCAAAAGCATAAAGTCATTCGACTAACAACGATAAATGTCCTTCATCACACAAAAAGTTCCGAAAATTCTCGCTCGGAATCAAACCTGCAGCGTAAGGCTGTAGCGAAGACAGCTGTCAAGCTGTATTCTCTGCAGTGCAGCGCTGTGAAATCCGATGTATCTGAAAGTTGACTCAGACGCGACACCCACGACAGAACAGAGTTTCCGTAAAGAAAAAAAATTAGGATGTATATCTACGGGCGAGATATGTGTCACTGCAAACACAGAAGTCCGTCAGAAGAAAACATTGACAAGAGATCAGGATCAGAGTTGACACCAGCGGAGACCGGTGATGGCAGCGTTGTGGCCACAAAAAAACATGCAATGTGGCCTAATATGTGTGTCATCGAACTGAATCTTTCGCGCTCGCCAAGGTCGAAAACTTGTGTGATATTTTCAAAAGCCACGGCATCCCTAAGAATGAGAATTACTGTTTCGATCATGTTGTTGCATTTTACTTCATAAATCTATACGTAAATATTCTAAATCACTATGGCTATCCGTCGCTAGCGAGGTGAAAGCTATGTCCGCCGATGGCCGACTTGCCTTGGCATCGACAGCGCGAGACAATGATTGACACGTTCACGTGACCGAGTCCGTATATCTGATTGGTAGAGATACCGTTCCATGTATCAAAATTTCGACTTAATGGGATTTATGAATGAAAGTAACTCCTGGGTGACGGGCCGCTTTACCCATTAAATGAAAGTACTCCGCGTAAATAAAACACAAATCGCGACGAAATTCATGCAATTTGTTACAATAATTTTGATCCATCTACGTCAAAAGAAAAATAAGAAGACTGTTCATGTGATAAATATATAATCCCATGGAATTTTTCTCTGTTTGACGTCATCGTATACGAGTGTTTTTCGCGGAGCCGTACAACATCGAGCCGAATGGGATTATATATATATATATATATATATATATATATATAATATATATATATATATATATATATAATATATATATATATATATATATATATATATATATATATATATATATATATATATATATATATATATATATATATATTTGTTGACAACTGCATTTTAGTTTGGATTAGAATTCACCAATCAAAAAATTAACACTGCATTACATTTTGGAACATGAACCTCTTTTGCATTGAATAAATTGCAGTAAACAAGCAAGCAACAAAAAGTACACCATCCCTCAACCAAGAAAAGAAAAGGAAGAGTGAAAGAAAGAATGTTTTTTTCAAAAAGTCACAGTATAATTGTGAAATGTGAAAGAAGGAAAGGGAATGTTTTTCAAAAAGTCTGAGTTTTATTAGCTCCGCTGTCAGCGACGCGGAGCTTATCAAATAGGTTGATTTTCCGTCGTCGTCCGTCGTCGTCCGTCGTCCGTCGTCCGTCGTCGTCGTCCGTCAACAATTGCCTTCTCCTCTGAAACTGCAAGTCCAATTGCTTTGAAATTTTATATGCAGTTCACTTGGGGTGACCACACTTAAGTTTGTTCAAGTCGTGGTGAAATTTGCATATTTGTATTTTTGGGGCAATTTTTGGTGTTTTTGGTAAAAAAATCTTCTTCTCTGAAACCGCTTGTCCGATTGCTTTGAAATTTGATATGCAGTTTACTTAGGGTGACTTCAGTCAGATTTGTTCAAATCGTGGTGAAATTTGCATATATGTATTTTGAAGGCAATTTTTGTCATTTTTGGTAAAAAAATCTTTAAAAATCTTCTTCTTCAAAACTACAAGTCAGATAGCTTTGATATTTGGTACATATGTCCCTAGGGATGATGTATTTCAGATTTGTTCAAATTGTGCAGAAATATGCAAATTTGCATTTTTGAGGCAATTTTTGCCATTTTTGGTCAAAAAATGTATTTCTCAAAAAGTACTGGTCTAATAGTTTTGAAATTTGGTATACACGTTTCTATAGATATACTGAGTAATATATATAGATTTTCTGATGAAATCTGAAATTTTGTATTTTTGGGGCAATTTTCGCCATTTTTGGTCAAAAAATGTGTATTTCCAAAACTATTTATCTGAAAGCTTTGAAATTTGGTATACAGGTTCCTACAGATAAACTACATGATGTTTATTGAAATTGTGATGAAATCTGCAATTTTGTATTTTTGGGGCAATTTTTGCCATTTTTGGTCAAAAAATGTGAATTTCCAAAACTACTCATCTGATAGCTTTGCAATTTGGTATACAGGTTTTTACAGATCACCTTAATGACACTTGTTGAAATTATGATGAAATCTGCAATTTGTAATTTTGGGGCTATTTTTGCCATTTTTGGTCAAAAAATGTGTTTCTCAAAAATTAGTGGTCTGATAGCTTTGAAATTTGGTATACAGGTTTCTACAGATGAGTTCAGTAATATATAATGAATTTCTGATGAAATCTGTAATTTTGTATTTTGGGGGCAATTTTTGCCATTTTTGGTCAAAACGTGTATTTCCAAGACTACTCATCCGATAGCTTTGAAATTTGGTATACAGGTTTCTATAGATGAATTAAATGATATTTATTAAAAAATAATGATGAAATCTGCAATTTGAATTTTGGGGCAATTTTTCCCCTTTTGGTCAAAAAATGTGTTTCTCAAAAAAAGTACTGGTCTAACAGCTTTGAAATTTGGTATACAGGTTTCTATAGATGAAGTTATGAACTAAATTTGATCTCTTGAAATAATAATGAAATCTGCAATTTCATTTTTTTGGGGCAATTGTTGCCATCTTTGGTTAGAAAATTTTATTCTCAAAAAACTACTCATCAGATAGCTTTGGTTGACATGTTCTTAGGGATGATCTGATGTGATATATTCAAAGTATGATGAAATCTTCAATTGTGTATTTTTGCAGCTTATTTTAGCCACTTTTTTCTGGCCTCAGCATTGAGCTATCAAAGATTTCCACCTTCCTAATCAACATGTGTAAAAAATAGTTATTCTCTACATAAATACAGCGGAGCTATATCGGCCGCTAGGTCGCTTGAGTTTTATTTTGTTTTGAACTCAAAAAATTTGATTTTGTTGCCAGACTGCATTCGCAACTTACTAGGACAGTGCAGTGGAGTACAGTGTGTGTTTATCAGTTGAATGGTCAATGCACGCACAATCAGTTTCACCTGGGCTCCGTTTATGACCACAACCAAGTATCATGTTGGTCAACATATCTGTACCGGTACAGAAGTACTGTAAATAACCCCCATGTACACAAAGTTATTAAAGCAAGCAAAGCAAAGCAAGGAGCCAAAAGATCAAGAACTTTCAAGAGGCGATGAATACAACTTGGCGTGATTTGAAGTCATTGACATTCTGTCTTGTTACTCTTGATGAGACTGGTGGCCGATTTACATATTTTTTTCCACTTATTTAGTTTGCGACCTTGAACCTCTTCACAGGTGTAGGTCTGTTTACTATTGTCCATGACACCTTTTCCATTGCCATCGACATTTCCTCTCGGCATACCATGTACCCTTGCTGTCTTTCCTAACAAACCCACACAGTTCTCTTCCATCCAGATGTATCCTCATTATTACCTTCCCAGGGATTTCTGTAACCTTGGGAAGTACACACGGCACGTAGCTGAACTTTTTTCCCAGTGTTCAGGAGTTTCTGTGTGGGAGTTTTTTGTCCTCGCTCCCTTTCTTCGGGTTACGCAGCACCTCCTGTCCTCCAATGCAACAGAAGATAAAAGAAGACGGAGGCGCAAAGTCTCGCTCTTCAAATTGCGATAAGCTGATGCCTTCAAACTTTTCATTGTAAGTTTCAACTTTACCCTTGGCCGTTCACTAACCTCCTTCTCTCATGACTTTACCAGTGAAAAAATTGACAAACCAGTAATGTCTGAACTGTCATGACTTCCAGTGTTATTCCAGTGTTTCAAATATTGTTATATATTGATTAGCGTATTCATATGCCACGCAACTTAGTCACCAAACGGCACAGAGCAAAATGCCTAAGGGCGAGCAGAATGAATTTATAATTGTCGCTACTTTTGCCTAAAATTTTACCAAAAATTGTGGAAAAGAAATTTCTGTCAGTCTTTGTATTAAAGCTTTCGTTATTCCGTTCACTTTGATATGTATGGAAATTTGTCATCATGCCAATTTACCGTACAACCTTTAAGTTCAATGTCTCAAAGTCATTGATTGTCTTTTGACAATACCTTGGTCACGTTTGCATTCACATTAAGGGGGATATAGTATACGGTACTCGTGTCACGTGTCACTGCGGTGGTCCTGATGACACATAGTGACGTCATTTACAGATGCTGGCCTTTTGAGTTTTAACTGTACATTTTGTGCAATACATTGTCTTGTCCTCTTCCCTACATCAGGATAAATACCCATTGTTTAACAAGTCAATACAATCTGCTGGTATACATGTTTTTACGTCCAATGTTTTCACTGGTTACTGAATTTTAGTCTAGGCTAGAGTTCATTTCATTTACAGTCGCGTACATTGTAAGTCATGTTGTGTGTGTGCAAGGTTTATAGTGTGCATTTCAACTTGCTGTAAGGAAAAAATGTACACAAAAAAAATAAGGAAAATATTTTCAAAAGTTAGAGTTGTTGTCTGTTGGTGATTTGGCAATGCCAAGCCACTGTGTGCCTGACTCCCCAGTATAATCACAAAACTAACACTCTGACAGATGTACAAATCCAGTAAAGCTACTTACAGGATCACAAAAGTCCGAAAAAGAACAATATGTTTATTGGTGAGCGGTGCAAAGAACATACGAGCATGTAGATTGGATTATTATTGCAGTAATCTGTCCCCACATGTCACAAATCTGTGAAATGTATGGTATGATGGGAAATGGCATGACCAGAAGCAGAAGGGCCCAAAATTTGTTAATTAACAGCAGTAAAATAATTGTGATCTCATGGCGTTGTTATTGTTCTTCTACGGTTCTTGATTGGCTCGGATGATTCACTCGATAATTTACTCATTGGTTCCTTCTGAAAGTTGCATAACTTGACTTTCATTTTGCCAAGCTTCTATAAATGTACTAACTTGTTTTTTACGCCCACACAAGTTTGGTCAGTTCCTAGCCCTGCTTATAATACTGTGTGTTCAGGGCGTTATACGGCCTCCCACCACAGCTTTATACTCTCTTAGGAAAACACAGTGACCGGAGTCCCGATTTGGACCGCGCACGAAAAACTACATTTTGTGATTATTTTCAGCCCAAATCAACTGGATTCCTCTCTATGCCTACCCGAATAACTCAATTGCTCACAGACTGCAAAAAATTTGCTCTCGTGACGTCCAAACCTGTTAGTTTACCAGTGATTCACAATCAAGGGTCCAGTGGCGGGCCATACATCTTGCGAATGACTGGCAACACCGTTTTCTAATAGATGTTCTACATGACTTTCTACGAAGCGCTTTCATGTGATATAAGATATTTTCTTATGTCGGAATACACACCCAATCAACTGGTAGCTTTTTTGTTGATTACCCAAGCAGTATTGGGATGTATTGACCTTCGCTTCATTTCAGCTGTGCCATATGGCCTACTGGTTAAACACCAAGATTTATTATTGCCCACTTGGTTAACCCCCATGGCCTCCCTCTGTGTCTCTCATTGGTTGCTAACACTGTCATACAAGTGTTTCATTTTCCAGGGAAACTTCATCACAGAGGAGAACAACGGCCTCTGTCATTAAGGAGGGTACAGCCACTGAACATGGAGAATTTCATACTGTAAATAGGTCACAGGAGCTGTACATATGAACTGAAGTCTGCACCTGATGGACAGACCTCCCAGGGGAAATCTACCAACATTGATATCCATGCAATTAAGTACGCTTAATGGAATTTCCTAATTATGCTGAATTATATACTTGATGGGATGCTCCGATTAATTTCCCCTGTTTTTCCCAGGAAGCCATTTTATGATTGACATTGCTTTCTTGGCATTTGTAGAAGAGTTGTCGCTCAGTCCCCTGGCACTTCCCTCAGCCTGAAACAAAATTTCTACCACCTAGGCTGGTGATAAAAATACGAGAACGTCAACGACACCGAGAAAGATGCCAAAAGACCAAGACTATGAAACAGTTGCCAATCAGTGACTCATACTTCATGGAATTTATTGAAGGAAAATACGAGAACCAATTAATTGTGCTGGTAGAAAATTTGAACTTATCTGTGAACCAGTCTTAAGGGTGTCAACCTTTACCCAGAATGCATTGCAGAATCTGGTTATATTGACCTCCTTACACAAGTCATAATTGCGTGCTCTCCGTGGTAATTGGAACACGTACTTCAGAGCTTTAGGAAATTAGAAATGTCCCCCCTTATGCATTTTCCACTCTGAGGACTAAAACAATATAGTTTTGAAGGGGTCGGGTGAGCTTTTCAAGAAATGATTTTGACAAATTAAAATTTCTGTTCGGCATAGAATATAGAGTATCACTTTTCTGAAAAATTGCACGGTAGTTGAACATTTCCTTTGCCTGTGTTGGTTACCAAGGTTGGTTATAAGAACATTTTTGTGTCTGTTTTGAAAAGAAAAAAAGATCAGATGTTGCATGAGTGTTTTTGACAACAAAAAGCATAAATTCCATGTCTACAGTTAACTTATTTTATTATGCTGATGTTTATTTTGAAGTCTGGAAACTGTAAACAGGTGTATCCTGGATTTTATTAAATTCATGAAGTATTTATCGGTTTTTAGGACATTCGCTCAACTTTAACTTGTCATTGCCACGATGTCTTTCTCTCTGTGTCTCTCTGTCTGTCTCCATGGCTATTGGATCATTTTGCAAGCCTTGCAATTAATTTTGATTCTGTGTGTGTTATGCATGGTAAGCCAAGAGTGAAAACTTCACAAGGGATGCTGCATCATGCATGGATATATGATGTAGTCTCCTATACCTGACCTCTGTATGCACTGGTATTTTATGAAGTCAACACAAACTGTAATTCCAAGCACTTGGTGAAACAGCACATTTCAGCTAATTTCAAAGTTTCCTTAAATGCTGTTGCTTTGCTTAATATCATTACTTCTTGCAATTTAAGCCATTGCATTCCTTGTCCCAGTTTATATACTTGTTGCAAATTGGTCAAATGCTGGTACATATACTGATATACACTACCAAAGTCTGATTCCGAAAGGCTTTACCCTTTCACCACCATGGTTTGTCCCAAATCCATTGTTTCCTATGGTAAAGTTGGACCTGTATACAGGGAACTGGGGGTGAAAGGCTTAAGGTCTGGTTGACATATCCAAATACAGATCTGTGAACATTGCTTCTTTGCGCGTTGGCACAATGATCGAATTTGCAAATGTCACTGTCATGGGCTGCGTCATTTGGAGTGACATGTCTTTGAAACATTCCTGATCAATAGCACTAGCATGTGCCAATGTTTCACTCAAAGCTTTATCTAGCCAGTTCTAGTCTCTTCCCCATCTGCCAAGTCAGTAAAACTTGGTACTGTATTGAGCCAAAACTTACGTGTATTTCACCAGCTTGGCATGGTACCCAGTATATGTCATAGCGGATTAGTCAGTAAAACTCATGTTTAAAGTATATTTTCAGAGGCCTTCAAATGCTCAAGTCTTTGTTCAAATGCAACACATGGGATGTGCTATGTTGCATTGGTTTTGACCAGCTTGATTACAGTCAACCATGGCAATTCCATCGGACGACGGTTTGGTAGGATGAAGTATAACTGTGAAATAGATAAAAGAAGCAAGATATACAGATTCCGGGTCCCTCTTCATTCATGTGGTAGCATGCTAACATGGTATACATATCCCAGGACCATGAATAATACTCTTCCAACCCCCATTCCCCCACCACTTTACATGAGGCAGATCCAGGTCCATCATTCAAAAGATCTATTGCAATCATTAGATCAGTTATACTGGTAGTTAAAATCTTGCAATCATAAATAGTTACGAGTAAATTTATTTAAATATTACTTAGAAGGACTGAAGGAAGAAAGAAAGAAGGGAAAGAAAGGATTTTATGTGTCTTGCATGGTATGGCTTTTGCCAAGTTACACTATTTATGAACGTGCAAAATGAGAATTTATCGTCCGATATGTGTGTACACAGGCATGATTCCATGCTGCAGTAATGCACATGAGCAGCTCCAATATGGTATGATTGAAAGTAGATTATAGAATATTGAAAGGAAATTAAACAAAAACAATACACAGCCCGTTGCAAACGGTTCTGCAGATGGTGCCAGTGCTGTTCAATGTGATGTTTACACAGAACTGTATGGCGGCAAACGTGAAAGGATTGAAACGGTGGCATCCTCAAAGTAAACAGTGTGGACTAACAGGTCACATAACCTGTTGAAAACAAAATGTCACCGGTGCTTTTGCAAGGTGAATGTACTTATCAGTATCGTCGTGTATTTGTGAAATCGCAACCTAACTGACAGACTTTCATGCATTATGATCACAGTGCATTCCTAAAGCCAAATTCCTTATCCGTTTCTCCTAATATATTATTTATATTTTAGGTGAAACTCTGCAAGCTAAAACATAAATGTTTGAGTGTAAGTCCTAATACAGGTGCAAGAAACGAAACATTTGATTTTCTGTCACATGAAACGGAAAACATTGATGCCATCAATCATGGATTGGTGACTTTGTTCTTATACACAATAATTGAAGGTGACAAACATGGCCCACCAAGGCATTGTTTCTAGAGTAACAGCAGCTATCAGTGGAATTTTTTAACCCTTTCACCAACATGGTTTGGCCCAACTCCATTGTCATCAATTGTGAAAGTGGACCTGTTTACATGGAATTAGGGGTGAACAGGTTAAAGTCTGAAAAGCATAGGAATCCCCACTTTGAACGCTTTTCTTTGTTTTAGCTGCCTCAAATATTATTACATCTGGCTGATAACCTTGTTCTGTCATCACACAAAGTCTATACCCCCAGGCACATTACAGCAGCAAGCTACTGTTCAGGTGATTGTCTGCATGGCAAATTGCGGGTTCAGTCATTCTTAGACTGAAAGATCTAGTCATGTATTGGTCTCTTTTGAGTTTGCAGAGACCCATATATGGAACATCACTGAATCTTTCAGTCTGAGTCATTCTGGTAAGTGTCAAGATAATAAAGAGTAAAGATAATGTAGCAAGCCAACTGACATGTGCCTGTCTTAGGAACTCTGAAAAAGCATGAACTCAAGAATGTTATTGAATCGTAATATCATCGCTCATCATGAAGTCTTAATTCTAACCCGACAACAAGTCAGGCAACTGGTGTTTCCAACTTGTAATTGTAGTCTTATCATACTGTACGTTTACAACCTTAACCAGCTCTGCCTCTCCCCCCCCCCCCCTCATGTTTACAATTGCACATGCCTCACAGAGCATACAATGTTGTCGCTCAAGTCTGCATGGAAAGGTGGCTGTACTTTTCTGTTGACAAAACCGCTTCAGAAAACAGAAAGTCTAGTGCATGTCTTGACAAGGTATACTGTAAACATTCTTTGTTACCTGGATACTCAATATCGGATATCTTTTTCTCACATCCCTCAAGTGACAGTGCTTGACATTCTTTTGGTTTTACACCAAATATTCAGAACTTTGGATGGCTGCAGATTATTGACGTCATTCCTCCATTTTTTATGAGTTAAGTATTACTGGCGATCAACCGAAAGCAAACCTAGAATATTGCAATTTTCTCTTTTCACTTTAGTCGTAGTGCCGATAACGTAACCTGTTTTACATAAGAGTTACCTCTGGTAATTTCAGGAAAAGGAAAAAGAAGCCATTGTCATGAAAAATTATGTTTAATTAATTGCAAAATTGAAATAAAATATGAGATTGCACTTTTTTAGGAGCGTATGTTGAACTGGCCTACATAGGACAGTGAAAGTAATAGTGTGATACTAATCATAAAAAAAACAGCTGTTGTTTCCCACGCTTTCATATTATCATAGAAATATTGTTTCCTCGCCTTTCAATAAAGGTGTTTGCCGAGTGTAAATTAAAAAGTGTTAGATGTGAAACGATGGCCGCATCTGCCAATGTTTACTGTTGTATGGCCCCATCCACCTCAAAAATATGGCTCAATGAAAAGTACAAGTATTCAGATGACAGCAAAGAGCACCTCTCTGCTGGTGACACTGTGACCCCGATCTGGTTTCTTTGTTCTGTTGCATTCCAATAATACCTGTGACAGTGTGTAAGATCTAGCTGCATGTACAATTGAATGACAGAGTCCCTTTTTTCAACGTCCCGTTTTTTTCAAATTCCCTTTTTTTACAGCCATGTTTAGTCTCAACACGCATTTTATACCTCCACTGTACACGAGTATTATTGTTTTCTCAGTTACATTTGTTTTTGAAATTTCATATGGAAGTGTATAAATGGCGCTCTCTCACTGGCAATGAGGTGATAAAAAACCATGAGAAGCATGCACTGAAGGCGATGACCATGAGCTACAGTAGTAAACTTGGATGTAAAATTTTCATTGCCATTATTCAGTCAGCAGCTGCCAATGTCGAATGCACGATGCTATATTTAGTAACAAACCTACGGTCGTGATCAGCGCTGTTTGGCTAATACGTGGAGTATGATTGATCATCAGTAATGTAAAAGCCACTAACCCTGCCAAGCTTGACTCACTCACATTATTTGATACGTTGATACGTTAGGAGAGCAGTTTTGATTTTCCTCTGTTATTCTTCACAAACAGTCGCATTTATCGATGTAAAGTGTTCTGCGTTCCATTATATTTTTCCATTGCTTTCACAGCAAACTCAAGACGTTAGCACTTTGCAAATGTATATTAGTTTGGCTCTGATTTATTTATAGCTACATTTTTGAAGAATTTTCAGGGTTCTTGATTACAGCTAGGCCTTGCTCGAGGCCAGACATGCAATGAAGTATTTCAAGCCTTAATCATTTCGTAACTGATTACTGTAAGTGATGAAGGGAGAGTGTGATAACTCTGCCTATGCCCCTCAGTGTTTGGCTTTTGGTTGCATGGTTGAAATGTTTAGAACAGAAATGAAGTTGTTGTTCATGAAGTTGTTATTCATATGCGCTGTCCATGAAAATAGTCTAGAGTAAAATTCAGGTTTTGACACATAAATAGGCATAGTACATGTTACAATGTGTACAAAAGGTATACTGTCCTTACGAAAAAGACTCTAGAATTCTAGAGAGTTCTATAGCTTATAGATTTTCTATAGATATCTATAGAAGTTTATGGAGTTTAGGCATCATTTTCTATAGAATTTCATACAAAAATAAGATTCCGTATAGAATTCTATAGAAGTGTATAGAACATTTTCTGCGATGATAGTATGGGAGAAGTTAGTGATACAAAGGTGCAGATCAGTATAGTCCGTAGTTTCAAGTTGTAGAAACCGAGATGTTGATAACTGTGAAGCTGCAAGTGCATGATTCTAGCAACTAAGTGTCATGTACTAAGGACTTGAATAAAACAGAAATTAATGTACATCTGTGCACCAACACACACATTACATACATACACAGTATACATGGGTTAATTCTTTTACAAAAGCAAACAAGCTTTATAGAGATAAAATAAATAAATAAATGAGTAAATAAATAAATAAATAAGTAAACAAATAAACAGATATTTACACATCCCTAAAACAAATAATACCTCTTACAGTGAAATACTGGTAGTTGTTAATGACTGTCTCCCACTGTCCCAGGTTCAAGGGGTGACCTCTTTCACCTGATGACAATTCTGAACGCATTGACGCCATTTTGAAATATCGAGAATTTATTTCTCTGTATTAGCCCTATACCAATACATGTACCAGTACCCAGTAATAAGTTAAATATTCTTAAGTCAAACATAACTTTGTGTAGAGGACTGGTAGGTGTCACGTCAGTTGAGTTTAGAAGGCAATCCCACTACATTTTAATTAACACCCAACCCCTATTGTCCTAAGCTAGGAATACAGTAGCACATACAGCTCTTGAGAAATAAATCCACAGTGACCCTCTCTACTCCTCGTTAACATGGTATTGTGTGTTTCAGCTTTTCATACTTCTACAAGTAATCTGACCTCTTTCATGAACAAAGGCGAGTTATAACTGGCAGATGAAGACAGGAGAATGGTATATCATATATGATGAAGTACATACATCTGTTAAATATATGATATGCAGTCCATAATGCAGAGAACAAATTTTCCAAGAGCTGTAAATAGTGATCAAATTAATATTTTATAGTCATGAGTTGCGTTGAAACAAGGCTATTTCGTACCAAGGTGACTGTCCTCTTGCATACTTAGTTTTTGACCCATTCTGCATGTTCTTGATTTCTGTTTTATATTATTTTCTGTATTCTAGAATTATGTTGAGTTTCGGGTGTCCTGTAGACTGCAGCCTAGCCCTGCCTGGTGTGAAACTAGTTCACAGATAGGATTTTTTGTGTAGCTCTACACAGTATCATTGTGAACCACATTGTTGTAAATATGACTACAGCCGTAATATTTCCATAGGGAACTAATAGCCTACATGTTGTGAACAATATTTATGTTATATTTTTCATTACTTGATTTTACATGTTCTTCTGTAATATTGTCAATGCGGCATTTTGGGTCACCGCTTCTCAGTGGATTATGCTGTGCGCATCGCCTGAAAAGACATCAGATTTTCAAATTATTTTTACCTATGCCTTGTGGCCAGATGAGAGCTGTGTTCTCTAATGACTACCCGACTGGATCTCAGCGAGGATAATAATGTAATGTGAAACGGCTGACATTTTCTAAAAATAACTGGGAAAATGTTCTAAAAATGGTTCAGTGCAGAAGAGCTCACTGCTCAAACTAATAGTTTTATGTCTTTATTGATGAACCAATTTATAATTCGAGTGAGTGTGCGGTGCAGCGACGACTGAAAATTGTTCCCGGGTTCTGCTGCTGTCATGAGTGAAAAGAAATGTACATGGCACATCATGACTGTGTTGTTCAATATGGTCGCAAGCTACAGGGTCATTGGCTAAAAATAGACCAGGGCCATCACCTCGATGTCGGTCCTGCTCCTGTTTGAACGGCAAATGGCGATCAAGTATGTGGGTGGCTGTGACACAAACCGTCAATATGAGAAGCAAAAAGCTGATCTATATTATGTATCTGCATTGCTAGAGGCCTACTGTTTCCAAGGGTGTATAAATTAGGTGGCAGAACGAGGGCACACAGCTGTAATTTTTTGAATTAAACAGAATTATTATTTGGAGATCACATACAGTCAAGAGATGTCTATTGATGATCTAATTAATTTGTAAATTTGTACAATTTTCAGTCAGAAAAGAAGTGGTGTTTGTGTTTGCTGTCTGGTTGTAAAGTTTGTTAGGTCAGCCATGAGTCGGTAATTTAGAAAAATTTCGGATGTGTTGCATCCATACTTGTTTCACCACAGGTCAACTTCTGTAGAGGAAATGTGAATGGGTTTGGCGATAATTACATGAATAATAGCACTATTCGCGGTTGCAGGTCTGTTACTAAATATAGCTGCACTCAAGACACCAGACAGTGCTGATAAATTCAGACAATTTTTTTTTCTGTTTAGCTTGCATTGTTGTTACGTACAGCTTGTAGTCATTATACTGTTAATATGTGGCAGTTGTCCATGAAGGTATTTTTGTCATTTGTTGATGCTTGATTTCTCAGATTGTGATCTCAATTTGCGGACAAATATTTGTTTTTGCGTATTAACGCCAGGACTACGACACCATTTGTGAACAGCCCTATTCATGTTAGCTTTCAGGAATAAACATTAAAAAGTACAGTTGTGATGCGATAATAAAGCAGTGATTTGAAAACTCCAAAATGAGTGGAGAAGGATGCATATTTTGATATGAAAAAAGGATAGCGGAACTCTTTTCTCTCATTCTGTTGAACTTAAGAATCTAGTAGCAACTGGAATCAATGGTATTGGTATTAGAGAATGTAAGGAAAGAGAAGAAATTTCTGATCAACTGTGGTATTTGTGTACAGGCTAATGAAGAACATCTTATGCCAAATGCCGATATCATCTTACTGAGCTAAATTGGAAAATTGCTTTACCACATATTTGATATGTTAGTGCTTCCAATTTTACATTGGATGTGGCAAATTACTTCAATTTTCCAAACATGTCCCGAAGTATTTTTGGAGAAATGGTTTGAAAAAAGATCCCAAAGACCTGGTGATTAGTCTCCATGGTATCACTGGCAAAGTGAAAGGCCTATCGCTTCTGAGCTATGAAAGTCTGTTTCCCGATAGCAGGAAAAAACCAAAATATTTATGTGTGGATTTGGGATCAAAAAGTTCCATTAAATATTCTGACCACCAGTGACTTCCCTGGTAGTGTGTATTCATTAGTACACATGTTTCATTCTTTCAGTAATGTGTTGAATCTTGCCTCTTTGCCGCCTTCATCTTAAAGGGGCAGTTCTCAATCCCTGGTTCTCACATTGGTGTTTGTTGACATTGACTGTTTAATGTGATTTTAGTCATTTGTCTCTGTTTAAAAGTTGTACACGGTTAGTAAATTTGCTCAGAGATAAAACTGATTAGAAAAAACTACCCCTCTTGAATGATCGCTGTGGTAGTTTTTTGGAGGGATGGAAATGCAAACACTGTTTGAATGGAAAAGTAAAATGGATGCTGGACAGATATCGGCTGTTTTGGATCCAAGTTGAGATATTTATCAGCTCCAGATCAGACCACTACCACCTTGCTCAAGGCCTCATTAACTATCATATTGGCCAAATGAAAGAGACCACATGTTATGTTGGCTATGTTTAGCCTTTCACTCTATATTAGGAGGGGAACTGTCCAAAGAGAGATGTTTTCCAGCGTCTTTTTATAAAAATAATATTTCTTATTTTAGCCATAGACAATACTATTAATAACAAAACCTAGTAATGCCACAACAGTAGAGACCACCTGTTTTCTTGGAGTCTTACTGACCGGCCAATTTAAATGATATGTTTGACAATGAGAATTGAAAGTTTCTGGTTTTGCATAGCATTGTTTATTTCTTCTCAGAAGAGCCAACATCATTTTCGTTTAGAATTACGGGTACTATGCCGGTATGACAGGGCATTGGCTATTTTTAGAAAGAAGAACATGGATGCACCCTTGTCACACGCCTGGCACTTTACGACGAGAACACAACACAGAAAACAGTCCATGTATTGTACCGGTACATGATTACTGGTATATGGTACATTACCGGGTATATCATACCAGTATATTGATGGTGGAAATACAGTGATCTGATTGGTCGAGACACGAAAGAGCCGTGTTATATTGGCGTTATACCACGGCTGGCATGCGCGCTAGCTCTCAGATTGAGGAAAATTCCTTTTATGACATTCCACGGCAGAATTTCAATATACTGTTATGATATAATAGCAATAAATCATACCCAACGACAGTATACCATGAGATTTTGACCAGTTCACTTCATATATGCACTCGCTATCGCTCGTGCATATATGTCGTGCACTGGTCAAAATCTTGTGGTATACCATAGCTGGGTGTGATTTATTGCTTAATTAAATGGCCAGTATGAATATTCAGTGAATTATCACGATGTACAACGGTACTAATAGGTTACAATATTTCTGCTCAGGAATTACAAAGATGCACTTTGTTCCACAGTCAGAATATGCCCAAGAGATCACACGGTGACACAAATAAATCCACATGCACAAACGCGTACGTAAATACACATACTTCTATGAACGATTGTGCACGTGGGTTTGTTTTTGGTCCATTCGTATTTTAGGTTTGACCAATTGTACAACAATGTCCTCCAGAGTTATGGGCTGTGACATATGTCAATGTCTAAACTACATTTTACATGTTCTGAAATGGTGCCTTGGTGAAGAGGATTCATCACGTAATATCATTTCAAGAAAAGTGTACTTTGCAAACTATCATTTAATGATATTGCACACATCACATCTTCGCAGCATCAATCAACTTCTTGACATATGCAGAGGATTATGAAAATTTTTTAAAATATTTGATTTTCGGTGTTTCTAAATAACAGATTTATGATCGCTCTATGGATTATTTCCAATATTGTACTGGATTCAGGAGTAAAATACCAATAAGCATTCCTGACTTGTTTCGAATGACAGTAGCTGTTTTGCAACTACCGGTACCAGTAGCTGCTCAGGCTCCTATCAAGTACATGCAGCAGACCGTAGTCTACTCGGATAACACTGACAGGCTACACCACCATCAGATGCTGTAAATGTAACTTGCCAAGCCTGCATGACCAATAGTGCAGTCTTGATCAACAGCAACCTAATTTGAACGATGTCAACATTAACATTTCTTTGCCTGTTTTCCCTTGTGTTTTTCAGTTTGTAATTTTGTGAGCCATGAGAGATGCTTGGAGAATGTCATCTCACCTTGTTCCAGTATAGCTTCCAATTTAATTAAGGTAAGTCTGATTTTTTCCCCGCAAAGTAAATCAAATGGCATGACCATTTGCCACCTTAATATGCAAAAATAATATTTCATGTAATATTTTTATACTTATATTAATTAAAGATTCGTGGAAGTCAATTCTATAAGAAGTGTTACAAAAATGCCCTGTGTTCTGATGTTGAACGCCAAACAAAAATCATATGTCAAGGGTTCCTATCATGATATTCAGTAATATATAGAAGTGCTAAATAGACAGGGCATGCCTGAAGAACTGGGGGCACAAGTTCATTATGAAAATAATCGGGGTGAGAAGTGACATCATGTGACGTCAAATTTTCTTGATGGGGTATACATTTAGCAGAGAACATTTTAGCTTTATCGATTGTCCTAACAATTGTCAACAAGAACAGCCATTAAAATATAACATGTCTCATGTCAGACTTAAATGAATCATTAAAAATATCAATATTATGATTATTACGAAACAATTCATTAAAATTACTCATACATCTGTTATGGCTACGAGGTGGTCTGAATGTTGGACAGGTGTGCAAAACTTTGCCAGGTGCATTAAAGCATAGCTTTGATAAAACATCTGGTAAATTATAAAATCCAGTTGCACACTTGTGTAAAAACATCATATCAAGATAACAGCGACGTTGCTCCAAAGTTGGTAAGTTAAACAAGGTACAGAGGGCTTCATACTTGTCAGGATGATATGAACTATGTGTTTTGAAACAAAATATTTTATGAATTTACATTGAACATTTGATAGGCATCACTATTTCACTCAAATTTCGATGCCCTCGTTGAAAGGACAAAAGCGCCATCTTTGAAAATAATTTGGCCATTATTGAATGTAGAAGTGATTTATGGTATTCTGCTGACCTGTACGTTGGGTCATTGGTCTTAAATTCTCTTGTCCTTTTGCTTTGATATACCGGTATGTGTACCATATATATAGCACACTAAGCACCTGTGAATGACGTAAGCTCTGGCTTAAGCCGGAAATTATGTATTTTGTAGGAGTATACCATCGTCATATTATATATAGCATGGTATTTGTAAAGGATAGCGTATTAAGAGCAGTTTATAGGTCCTTTGTAATACAAAGGAGTCCTCTTTTATGAAAAATTTTCGTGTTGGGAAGTGCACAGTCCCACAAAGTTAATGTGCTAGGCCAATGATTTGCAACTATTTGCTTTGTCTAAAGAAATCTGACAATAAACATGTGCTGCAAATTAGTTTAATAAGGTTGACAAAAAAAATATTCCTTGTTTCAGAGTCGACTCAAAGGCCAATTCAGAAATCATTTGGGAATTATTCTACACATACAGGTACACACAGTAACTCAAACCCCACCCCTATACCTAACATACACAGGGACATACACTGATTTTGAAAAGATAATTTGAGGATTAATACAGCTGATCTCAATGCCAAGCATTCTTCAGATCAGATTCTTTTCTGAAGCAGGGTTTCTGATATGATGTTTAATTCTTTGGAAAGGAGAAGCCAGCAGCATTGACGTTTGCATTCTGTTCAGATGAAGAAGCCAGTTATGGTGAAATCCTTGCAGGAATTTCATCGAATAGTCTATTTCTTCTAAGAAATTGATAAACTTCCTGGCATTCCCAGAAGAGCGATTGTCCTGTGACGGTGTAACATCAAAGCCCTCAGACTCATCTGACCTTCAGAATGCAGTTACTTTATTGTGCCATCATTTGGTTCCTATCAGCTGGTGCTATACTCCTCCTCAACTGCATTCTTTTTTAACAAAGGTTATTTCAAATGACAGATTTGACATTTCAGAAATGTGCTGCCGAGACCAAGGGTAACCTTCAATCGTGTGAAAAAAGTTTCTTTGATGCGTAACTCTTTGAATATGTATGATACGTGGAATAGTGTCTCGTTGATGTACCTCAAGTTTGAAAGAGTGATGGGGATTTATCAGTCATGAAATAATAGTTCTGTGTGACAGCAAGTTGTGAGATTGATTTGCTTGAAAAATATCAGTTCTCCATCTCTGGTTCATGGACGGTTTATTTGTTTTTAATCCTTTGTATTCCTGTAAAAGTGGTGTCCAGTAAATCAAGTTATTTACAGATAAAGTTGATGAAAAACCTTTGAATATTCAATTTGGTTTGTAGATTTCAGTATTGTCCTGTAATTGTCCTGTAGTCAACAAAAAGCACTCCACGTAAAACTGGATCTTGTTTAGGCCTGAATCCCCTTACAGTAGGGGTAGGGATATTTCAGATATTTGTTTGCTGAAAGTGGCACCATGAAGGTGTAATGTTACAAAATGCCTCCAATGAACTAACTTTTTCACCCCCAATTCCCAATAAACAGGTCCACAATCACTTTTGATATTATCATAACAATAAGTTCTTGGCCAAACCATAGCGGTGAAGCGGGAAAAGTAACATTACCGTATAACTACAGGTATTCTAATATTATATTATTTTTCAAGCCAACAAATGTTATGAAAGATCAGCATGCATAATAGATAGTGTTTTTTTTTTATTTTCAGCTGAACGTGGTGTGTCCAAGTTAAATTTACCTGCACATGAACAAAAAGTATTTTTAAGAATTTCAGTATCTTTTGTGGAATATGTTATTAGGACCTGTTAGGGGACTTTTAGATTACAAGTTGAATAGTATAACTTCAGATTCACTTCTTTGAAACATGGTGTCACTTCTGTCACAACAGATTGAATCTGTATACAGGAAAAAATGGGTCGCACAGAACTGAAATATCTTAATTTGCTTATTCAGGTCACTCGTTTTTCCTAGTAAGAGATGGACCATCTGGTCGCAGGTAAGGGTGGTCACAAAAACAGAAAAAAATGATGTCTTTAAAGGGATGATAATTGATGAGAAATTTTCTCTACTTGGGTGTCGTCGCAAAATTATTCATTTGATGGAGACTTGAGAAAGGTAACGAACTGTGGAATTTTTTGGGAAAGGTGTGCATGGTCTGCTGACTGAAAGTGTATCAAATCTTTGAAGAGAACAGAGGTATTTCTTTGTATCTTCATTCAAACCACATTCCCCCCCCCCCCAAAAAAAAAAAAATATTGTATATCCTACACCCTTGTGTCCTCAGCAGGACAACTTAAAAATATGACAAACATTTTCCCATTGTCTTAACAGCAATTTTTCGATATCTCTGTTTAGTTTTGTGGTCAGGAACAGAAACATTTACAAGTATTCATTCTGAAGTGGACAGTAGTGCTGTTTATATGCCTTTCGCGTGTGTAGTTGTACCTGTTGATAGGCGTGTTTACTGTACTCTGACTCTCAGGTTTGTGAAAAATCCACCTTATCTAGGGCACTCTGCGTTAACCTCCTTTGAATTCCATCTCTTCGTGTGAACGCTGGGTCCTCAGCATATGTTTCTGTGTCAGGGTCAATCCACATGTGGTAATTTGATTCACAATGTGAATCTGAATCTGCTTTCATGAAGCAGTGAATTCATCATGTGCAGAGATGAGTCAGTGTTCTATCTTTGCACACACATCGAGTGTGGATGTCTAGATTGCCAGAGTATACGGCATGAAATTTGGTTGTCTTTCAAATTAAGCAACTGAAATCTGATTGCAGCCTTACGTACATGAAATTGTGTAAATCTTAGACAAAAAACAGGTATTCCAGTGGAATTATTTTAAGTATGTGGCCTAGTTCTTGTTCAAGAACTACACTACTCAAGCTGATTGTGGAAGTGAGAGAGAACAAAAAATTAGCAGGTAAAATTCAAGATCCATTAAAAGAGGTCTTTAAAATTCATCTTCAAATTAGTATTTCTGCCAATGAGATGTGGCGTTTTCAGAAATCTTTGGTCGGGAAGTTCACACTGTTTCAGATATTTCAACCATAAAAAATACTGTCTGTCCTAAGGGATTGCAATTTTCCCTGGAAGAGATGAGAGCTCCAACTCAACACTGTGTGGTAATACGCCTAAGTCACGGCTAAATCTTTAATACGTCGCCATGTTTTATAAGATGTCATTCGTGGAATTGAGGTCCTTGCACTTTTCAGAATAAATGAAGGGCGTACTACAGTGGAGAGAGGATGTGAAAAATGCAGCTCGTAATCTTGATCAAAATATTTCCGTCTGTATTTGCCAACTTTTTGATGCTGAGGTATTCAGTTAGCTATCAGATGATCAAAAAAACCATAGTTCATCACTTATTTAATTTTACCCTTTTCTCTCCAAGCAATGGTTTAACCCCATTGTTTTCAACTACAAGGTTGGACCTACACACAAACGTAAGGGATGAAAACATGCAACGTGTAACATATTGGTTTTCAAATGACAAAGCCAATTTTGTTCGGTATTTGTCAGTTAGTTGTTCATTCATACAACACGTACAACTTGATTCTGTTTTCACATATTTTTAGCTCCCATAGCCATATGTATATATGGCAATGGAAGCTATTCTTATAGGCTAGGGAAATGTCTGTATGTATGTATGTCTGTATGTCTGTATGTCTGTGTGTCTGTATGTCTGTATGTCTGTATGTCTGTATGTCTGTCCGTCAACATCAAAAACTCCAAAACCGCTGTACATTTCAGCTTGATATTTGGTGTGTACATGGATGATGGGCTGTAGATGAGATTTTGTTCAAATGAAGTTGTCATTGCCAAAAATATGCAAATTAAGTGAAAAAATGTAAAAACAGTCAAAATTGAAAAAACTCAATAACCACTGAGCAGATTACATGAAAAATTAGCATGTAAGTACTTTGGGCTGACATGAAATGATTGTGCACATCTTGGGTCAGTATCTTGGACTTGCTATTTTTCATGAATTTTTTTGTAATTTTCTCCCATTTTTGGTCAAAAAATCTTCTTCTCTGAAACCACAAGTCCGATTGATTTGAAACTTGGTATGGAAGTGCATAGGAGTGACCTTTCCCAAATTTGGGCAAATCGTGGTGAAATTTGCATATTTTTAGTTTACACGTCCATAGACTCCCATGTATAAGGCAGATCTCCATAGACTCCCATGTATAAGGCCACAAAAAAATAAAAATTTAGTTTCTCATCGTATTCATATTGCAAAAAGGATGCAGTGACACAATTTTTAGTCCCCAGGGATGAAGTCCAGTGGGCTTATAGATTGGGTCATGTCCGTCTGTTCGTCCATCCGTGAGTCCATCCGTTCACGCAGATATCTCGGATATTTTGACAAAATGTCATGTGACCTTGATGACCTTTGATCTCAAATATACATATTTGTCCATAACTCAGTAACCACAAGTGCTACCACCCTTCATATATGGTATAATGGGACACCTTATGACGCCACATATTGTACCTCATTAATTATGCACATATCTAATTTTGAGCGAGCCAATAGAGCTAGAGGTCTGATTTTTGGTATATAGGGATAACTTAGCAAAACAATATTTTGACAAAATGTCACGTGACCTCGGTGACCTTTGACCTCAAATATACATATTTGTCCATAACTCAGTAACCACAAGTGCTACAGCCTTCATGTATGGTATGATGGGACACCTTATGACGCCACATATTGTACTTCATTTATTATGCGCATATCTAATTTTGAGCGAGCCAATAGAGCCAGAGGTCTGATTTTTGGTATATAGCGATAACTTAGCAAAACAATTTTTTTGACAAAATGTCATGTGACCTCGGTGACCTTTGACCTCAAATAAACATATTTGTCCATAACTCAGTAACCACAAGTGCTACACCCTTCATGTATGGTATGATGGGACACCTTATGACGCCACATATTGTACCTCATTAATTATGCACATATCTAATTTTGAGCAAGCCAATAGAGCTAGAGGTCTGATTTTTGGTATATAGGGATAACTTAGCAATACAATTTTTTTGACAAAATGTCACGTGACCTCAGTGACCTTTGACCTCAAATATACATATTTGTCTATAACTCAGTAACCACAAGTGCTACACCCTTCATGTATGGTATGATGGGACACCTTATGACGCCACATATTGTACCTCATTAATTATGCGCATATCTAATTTTGAGCGAGCCAATAGAGCTAGAGGTCTGATTTTTGGTATATAGGGATAACTTAGCAAAACAATTTTTTTGACAAAATTTCACGTGACCTCGGTGACCTTTGACCTCTAATATACATATTTTTCCATAACTCAGTAAATACAAGTGCTACACCCTTCATATTTGGTATGATTGGACACCTTATGACACCACATTGAGCTAGATGTCTGATTTTTGGTGTACAGGGATAACTATAGGAGAGAAATTTTTTGACCAAATGTCATGTGACCTCGATGACCTTTTACCTAAAATATATGTTTATGTCAATAAATAAGTAACCACAAGTGCTATGTCCTTTGTATTTAGTAGGATGGGAGACCTTATGACAACACACGCTTTACCTCATTAATTATGTACACATCTAATTCTGGGCAAGCGAATAGAGCTAGAGATCTGATTTTTTGTCATATAATTAGCTATATAATCAAAATTTCATGTGACCTGGATGACCTTTGACCTTTGATTATACATATATATGCATATCTCAGTAACCACAAGTTCTATACCCTCCAATTTTGATAGGATATTAGACCTTAAGATGTCACATCTTGTACCTCATTTATAATGCGCATATGTATTTCTTGGCTGGCCAATACTGCTGGAGGTCTGATCTTTTTTCCCGATTTAGAACCATAACTTAGACATGCCTCATGTGTTTCAAATTGGGAACAACGACATAGACCTATGGTATACACTCCAGTGATACTTCTTAATGACCACATTTTCCTGCCCCATCAAGACTAATACTCCTAGTACAAGTGGGGACTATGTCATTGTAAATGACTTGTTGAGTTAATGGTTGTATCACAGTATTCGATATATCTAATTCTGTATTTTTTCCATTATATTCTGAATAAATACATTAAACATATTTCACTGTCTCCAGTACATTACATTTAAGTATTTTCACTTCATGCACTTTATCCCTTTCACACATGTTCAAATATCTGACCAGAGAACAAACACTAAATAGTCCAGGATGGGAGCTACAGTGTCATTGACGCTATTTTTTTTAAATGTAGAGACAGTATAGAAGGTTTTAGCAAACTTCCCCAACAGTAATGCTGAGAATTAAAATAAAATCTAGGTGACTGTAAATTTATGTATTACAGGTCAGGTCACTGTACTTTTGACCAATTTATTCCAGCAGCAACTGGAATGCATTTGGTATCGCCATCGTAACTCTGATACAGATTTTAAAGTGAGATCTTTTCCTCCATCGTCATCGTTAATTCTAGTTGCTGTGTCCTGTTACATTATTTTTATGATATCAAAGTATCAGATTACCCATCTGCTCATTCAGATTCTCTTAATCCTATCACCCCCAGACTGTGGTGCAATCCCTATTGCTTTCAAATAGGTGGGTTAATCTATCTACAGGCGAATGGGGTGAAAGTGTCAGAAGTTCACATTTTTCACAAATGTCATCAAACATTTTGTCTTTCAATTGACAAATCAGTGTTGATATTTTTTTACTCACCATTAAATAGGACTGTTTTTGAAAGTACCAGTTTCCAAAATTGACTTGAAAAATATAAGCTCAAATGATTTTCCAGTTTAGACAAACTTAATTTTCAAGTATATATCTGCAATTTTCAGAGGGTATATAATCTATCTACCAGGAACATTTGGTTCGATATTAAAAATCATTATGTATAACGGGAATGTTAATAAATTGCAAACATAGTATATATGGTAGATTGAGGGCCCCATTGCATGAGATAGTAATTCTTTTTTTAAAGAACTCCAGAATCTCTTATTTAAATTGCCTCTGTAGCTCCTGTCATAGGGTAATTTCTCAATATGTAGATCTTTGTCCGCTATTCACATGATGAAGTTTATATTCTGCTTCTGTCTTTTTGATTTAATATTTTCATGTATGATTCTTGGTGTGAAAGTTTTTGGTTCATGAAAAATGTATAGCTGCTTAATCATTCTTTTTTCATGTTATCATGCCATCTCGATAATGTCTATGCTTGATTTTAATCAGTAATCTAGGTAGTTCAACTTGATTTTTGTGAGAGAGCCCTCTATACTACTTGCCAAAGAGCCCTCTATACTACTTGCCAACTCATGCTCCAGAAGTAGTGGTATTTGCAAAAATGAAAAAAGAAAACATTTCACAGTGTATGCACTTGTGTAGGTGTTACACAAAGGAGTTTTGTAGATTTCTCAAATGAGTCAAGGGATTCTGGAAACTTTCAGGCAACACACTGGAAGACAATGGCAGAAAGTCTGCAGGAATTATAAGTGTTTTATACTGGGTGCTAGTCACTGAACAGCCAGACTTTGTGATTTTATAGCAATGTGAACAAAGTACTGATTGTAAAGACGGTGATCAAAAATCTTTTAGAGATATTTCTTCGAGAGGAGACTGCCAGTTATAAAGAAAAGTTTCATAACTATACGTGTATGACACAACCACTTAACTTATTTGCAGCATTAAATATGTGCTGTAAATTCTGACCTGACAGTAGGGTTTGTATGACAGATTTGTTTTTCTGAAAAATCCATCACAGAGCACACTTCCTCAAGCTTGTGTTTTGTTCGGTTGACATTCCACACTGACTGTCGTTGTACATTCTACTCTATCTCCTTTACAGGATCCAGTAGCACACACATGGGGTGAACCTGACAGATTTAAGAAGAAATTCTGCAACGTTTGCAGACGTAGTCTTGGAGATTGTTTAGCTCTCCGATGTGAAGGTAGGACATTTCATTGACAATGACATCTCTGCCAGCCTCAGGATATTATCGGTGGATGGACTGTTGTTATTTTGAGAATTTTGGGAGGTACTTTATATGTCGTACGGTCTTTGTGCCTGCCAAACTTTTTCTTTCAAATTAAGATAATACGCACTTCAAAACTAACTTGGGCCCTAACTTGAAGAGGCCATGCTAAACTCAAGTTATATACAGCATTAATTATATGTTGTAGGGAATACTTGTAAATTCTGACTTGACAGAATAATTTTAATAATCTGACCCTCACATAATTTAGTTTACTGTGGCTAAAGAAACTTTCAACCTTTCCTTTTCAAATCAAGAATAAAAGTCTAGAGTCACTACAAAAATTATGATACTCGAGAAATGTTGACCTAAAATTTACTGACTCTTAAAAATTCATCAAAATGCCTATAATTACCATAGGTGAAAAATCAAATTTTTGATTTTCATAAAAAATGAGACTCTGAAAAGATAATTTACTCAACAAGCTTCAAAATGAAACCTCGCAAGCAGATTTCCAGCAAAACACTACAACTTTGAGAGTGAATATCTGTCCTTCATGCGCCGCATACCTTAAAGGTAATACAGTCACCTGTAATCTAAATGTGCCCATATATGGTCAAAGGGCATTCCTTGGTATTCAAAATGCCCATGGGAGGGCACTGATTTTAAAAAGCGGCCACCTGCTTAAAATCTGTGATTGATTAGATTTTCTCTTTCCATGGTAACTGTGGCAAAATTGGAACAGGTGACAGTACACCTTTAAATGGTATGAAACCTGTTTGGCAAGTGACAAAATTTTTTGTAAAAACTTTGTACCAAAGCTACACAAAAACAAATTAATATTCACACTTTTCATACATGCCAAAGGAAGGAAGTGTAAGGACTTTTTTCATCACATACGTGATTGTTGTCTCCCTGTCGGTTTTGATGAAAACACGTACTACATAAAAAGAGTCATGAATGCGGTAAATTTGAAAAAATACAATGAATGGTTTCACATCATAAAAATATCAGGGTATCAAAATGTGATAAACATACCCAACAGCGTATTTTGAAGACTTTTGTTAGAGTTTCTCAAGCATAAGATTAATTGAGATAAAGCGAGAAAGTACTGAAATGATTGAAACCCTTCAACAATGTCACTACGTCCTTGGATAGGCTGACCTGTGATCGTGTTGAAAGCTCTTCTTAATAGCAGACTTGAATGTGACTTCTATTTTTGACTTCCAATTTTAGTCTCTTTTGAAAAACCAGTGTTTCAGGTGTGTCGGTCATTCATGCAGCACCTAGCCCGTTTGAATCTCTAATTAATTGTCAGGTTCATGGAAAGGCATCTACACAAAGAAAGTGTGAAAGTCAATATCCTGCATGCTTCTTGTTAAAAAACTTGTACTTTTAAACAGAAGCAAATAGTGATGTCAGCAGCACTTTTCAAGTCCAACTCACACCTAGAGAGAAACCATTGCCTCCATGCTTGTGCAAGAAACGAGAACTGAGTAGTCAAAAGGGATTTAGAGAAAAATTGCAACCTTCATGTGCCTATGCCCGACAAATACATGACTTGGGCTAATGTGCAGCGTTTTGGAAGCTGTTATCCAATTGGGTGGCTGAATCTTGCCATTATAATTGAATAATACAAATAGACTCCCTAAGTTGCCATGAAAATTGACGATCGACCAATTAGTTATAAGCATCCGAGCACGCTGCACATCAGCAGGAGCATGACTTCTCTAGGCAGCGATCAGCTGTCTCATGAATATTTGATTAATTGCTTCCTTATTTGGAAGTTGACCTACTTCTCCAGAATAGAGGATATTATTCAAGAGGATCAGTATCAATTACAGCGATTTCTCTACCTACTTTTGATAATGTTAAGTCATTTTTCTCTTCAACATTCCTTGTTTGTTTTAAGTTGTAATGTGATATTTTGGTTCAGTTTTGGAATTAATGAACAAATGTATTATGTCACGTCCTCTGTGTTCATTGTATCTTGACTGTAGTCACTGTGTTTATTCATGTTTCTGCTCACATATTTGGAGTTTGTGTCTTTTTAAGATTTGATAAACCATCAGAAAAAAAAAGTGCACATCTCATATCTGTACCTGTATGGTTTGAGGTACCGGTAGTGTGCACCTTAAAAGCAAATGACTTAGTTACACGTTTGCTCAAACTTTCCTCAATGAATCTTTCAACCATTGTCTTTCAAAATCAAAAATCAAAATGAGGGGTCACTGACATGCAAACTTTGGTACTAGGGAAACAAATTATCCAAGATTTACTGATATTTGAAATTCAAAGTGGCCACCATCTCTGTGTTAACACTATGGAGAAAAATATAATTTTCGATTTTGTAAAGACTAAGACGATGAATTCCACCATGTTTCAATGAGCTCCCATAAGTGGTTGATCAGAAAAGAATTGTTAAATTCTTAGAGTCCAAATATCTGTCACTAAGGCTTTAAAGAAAAGCAATATTTTCCCAAGGTGTGTATGTAGGTATTTAAGTGAGAAGCAGACATGCAGAATATTATGTCAGCAAAGTGATACGCTGCTGAATACTGGAAGCTTGCAACATGTGTAGGATAGCGGGACAGTGGATGAAGAATCTCTTGTGAAAAAATGATGACATCATAAGTGTTGCCGTTTAACAAATATAAATCTATAACAAAAAGTAGCCTCTTCATTGATTGGTTGTGAATTTGTTACTATTCATCTAAATGGTAAGCCACACCCATAGAAACAGACAGCCAATCAATAGATGGTTACTTCCTATGAATGATTACTGCCAGTCACATGGAGACACAAGCAATTTGTCTTCATTGCGGAAAGTCTTTCATTAATGTACATCTTGAGGCTGTTGTCCGGTTTTCACGGTGTAGTTCCAGAATCAGGAGAGATTCTGAACTGCGTTGTAAAGTAAAAGCGGTCATTTGCATATAATTTGCATATGGTGAAATGAAGGTGTTGGCACCACACTACGGTAACCTATCATTGAACCCATTCTTTTTCTCTTTGCAGTCTGTGAATATTACGCCCATGCAGCCTGTCAGGACTTTGCTGTCAGCGATTGTTTAAAAATAGCCTGTTATGATCCAAACAAAAAAGAAACAGTAAGTGTTTGTGTGTCTGTGTCTGTGTGTGTCTGTGTGTGTCTGTGTATGTATGAGCCCCTACATGTCTTCTATATGTTAGGATTGCTGTGTCTGTATAAACACAGGTATTTAAATAGGGCTGTTTGCAAATTGTGTCACTATTTTCTCATTAATGTGCAAATTATATTTTTCCACATATTTAGATTACATTTTTGGAAATTATGCATTCAGGATGGATAAAAATACGACTTAGTAGGCAACTGCTAATGTTCAGATGGACACTAAAAAGACATATTAACAGCTCAGACTACAAGCTGCAACAATAGCCATGCAAGCAACACTGACAAAATTTGTCTGCATTTCATGCAGCAGTGTCCAATGTCGCATGCTCACAGCCATATTTAGTAACAAACCAGTAATCGTGAACAAAGCTGTCACAGTCAAATATCAGAAAGTCACTCAAATTTTTCGGATATCATTGCAATGTATTCCAGGCAAATATTTTAAAAGCCAGAAAAGTTATTGCAAATCATTTTAGATGTAACGGCCAGTACAAGAAATATTTATCGTTGTGAGACTCTCTATATCATTTCTAGCAAAAGTATCTAAAGAATGTTCAGTTTCAGCTGGTTTACAATTTGTGTACGTACATGGATGTATTTAAGCATGCATGTACTGATACATACGTTATGTGCATGCATTTATATGCAGATTGTGTGCACACATTTTGTCTCAGAATGTTTGTATGCATGAGCGTTAAATTAGAATTTTACCTACCATGGCCGGCCTCATCGTAATTCAGTTATGCAAGTCTGTAGATCCACATTGTAGAGATGTGATAGTGTCCTATATACCATATACAGCTGAAGATTGAGTTTTATGAAAGTCTGCCATAAATAGCCAGGCCTGGCCCTCGAGGCTACTTTCAATCTCGCTGCACATTCTGAATATCGACAGAAATAGACTTTTACGAATCCAGGGACAGCCCTATTAGTTTAGAGAGATTTAACAGTCAACTATAACTTCATATTATATGTAGAAATGCAAATTACAGATTTTGCCTGCATTTGTTCGCCAGATTCAATCTCATGAACTAATTTTCATATAAAATAATATCCTTAGGCTATTTAAATGTACCACATAGAGCGGTTTACTTTTATAGAACCCACTGTATATAGTGAAAGCTATGAGCATTATATTTAGAAACCTCAAAGAATGTACAGTTGTTTGAAGAGACTGGCTGAATCGTTTTATGACAATTTATTCTTTAGGATAGCTCTGATTGCAAGTTTTACAAAGGTCGTAGCACTCTTGATGACATTCATGGGAAATTTCCGAATGCAATTCTACCGCAAAGCATAACATGTCATAAACATCTTCAAGTATGTATTGCCAATGATTTTATCTGGAATTTCCGATGAACAACTGTATTATAGTGGGTCCAGTCCTCATTATGCAGTCATCTTCAACAATTTGTAAAGAAGTAATGCCAAATACAAAATATTATGCGTTTACAGTAACAAACCTCCGAAAATAAGGGTAGGAAGGTGAGAGGAATTTTTTCTTTTTGTAGGATGAGACCCATAAATACTGTAAAATTTGAAGGATTTACTCGAAATTGTTTTGAAATGTGAAAAAATGTCTAGTATCGGCAGGCTTTTCTAGGATAGGGTATCCAAACACATATTTTTTTATTGGCCTAAACAGCAACATGACCTACTAGGATAGTACAAAGTGGGATGGTTATATGACTCCCAACTTTCTTGTCGTTCCAAAATCACACTGGAAGAAGATCACGGAATGATGCCACATCAACGTCTCACTGTCCTTTCATTTTTCTTTCCTTGACAGTCATCACAAGTGGTTTTCCATCACTGGAGAGAGGGTAACCTGCCAGCCAATGCAAAATGTCTAGTGTGTAAGAAGACGTCTGCCAGTACCGAATGCATTGCCAGTAAGAGGTGTGAATGGTGTGGTGTCACTGTAAGTTTAACTGTCTTCTCTAGGTAGCATTCATGGTGTAATTTGTCTCCGTGGCAGTTACCAGTTTTTGTAGCTGCCTTGCAAAATCTATCTTTTCTTTCTAAAATAGTCAGGAAGCAAGCTTTGCAACAAAAAAGTTGCCATTATGTTCCATTTTTGACACCCAGGAACATAAGTGGGTACCCGAGAGTGCCAGTACTATTTTCAAAAAATGTACATCTGTGTGTGTGTGTGTGTGTGTCTAGAAGTGTGCATTGAGAAAATTTATTTTACTTTTAATTCAGAAAGAATATGCCTCCAATACTCAAAATATTTACGTTTCTCACAAAACATGAAAACTTGTAAGGGAGTTGAGAATGATCAAGTGGTAAAAAAGGATTTATTGATGATTTCTGTTATTAATTTACTGATATTTAACATGCATTGTGTCTGACCTGATGCTGAAAGAACAGCGCCCTCAGGGAAATTTGAGTATTTAGTTTTCAACTTGATTATTGGGATTTGTCTGTCTGTTTTCTAGACCATCCCAGAGAAGAGTATTGACCAAACACACATTTCCTGAAAGATTTTGAATTCTGCATTTCCTTTTATCAAAGGGGACTAAATTATTCCGAGAAAACAGAATGAAAAAACATATCGAGTTAACGGATTTAAAGATTTGTCAAATGTCAAAATATCTCCTCTCAAGAAGTAACTTTCACAGTATTGCCAGTCTTTTTCAGAGTATTCCCTTATGAAAATTGTCTGTAGAAATTCTATTGAAATTGATGACAAAATTCAATTTAAGTGATATAGAATTTCTACAGAAATTCTACTGAACCTATATCGAAATTAACGGAGTTTAATGGAGTTTTGGCCCCCTTTTTCTGTAGATATTCAACAGAATTTCTGTATCTTTTCTGTAGAATTTACAGAATTTCTATGTAAATTCAATACACGTTCTACAGTATATCTGTAGCACTATATTGAATTTCTACCACATTCTACAGAATTTTTATGTAGAATTTCTGTAAAACTATATTTAATTTCTGCACTCTTTTACAGAAGTTTGTTTGTCTTATATGAGTTCAAACTCTTAGAAAGTATGACAACAATATGTGTTAAACTGTTATTCAGTAAGGAATACCACCTTATGATATTGCCATAGATACCAATGCAATGAATTACTGCAAAACTCACAAAAAATCAGTCAGCAAGTAAATTATAAACATGTAGTTTATTTCTAAAAGAATTATGATTAACAATCGATCAAAACTTGATGAAACATACAGGGACTACAAATATAAGGCAACCTACACATATGAATGCAAGGCCTACCTCTCCAGTCCAGCAGTTTTGACCGCAGCCAAGTGCATAATTAAAGTGTTGTGTATCTTAACTCACGTAAATTTCAGTTGATGCTGCAATGTGGATCCTTACAGTTGTGACATATTAGTGAGCTCCCTTCTCCATAACACTGTTAGAATCTTGCTAATGGACCTTGGATCCTAATGTTCCATGCAATTTGGAGTTGAACTTTAGTACTTTTCATAAGAGCCATGTGCACTGTGGACTGCCTAAAGTTCAAATGAATAATGCGTGGCTACACTATTATGTAATCAGCCCATTGTAAAGGCAGAAACTATTTGCATAACAAAGTAAAGGCACAGGTCAGCTCACTTGACCTAGGATCTAACAAAGAGAGTCTGGTTGGTCTGTGTACAGTCATGAAATGTACAAAAGCAATGGCAAGGTACAATTGAAACTGTATACATTTTCCTGGCACATGTGTGTAAATGAAAATAGCTTTTCAGAATTAAAGGGTACACGAGAATGTGCTTAGAACTCTCCATAGTAAATGTCACTACCTTTTCCATATTGAAACCAGCTATATATATGTCACTGAGTTCTTATCAAAGCTCATGCCAACATGCAAAAACATTAACTTAAGTCTGAAACAGTGTAAACTGTGGGAAAAAACAGAAAAAAAATTTCCACAAAAGCTATGGAATCGAAAAATTCCATAAAAAATATGTTTAATTTCTGCAGATTTTCTACAGAAAATTATCAGCAAACTTCAATAGAATTTAAAGTTTCTATACACATTAAAATTTATAAAATTTAAATTTTTCTACAGAATTGTATTGAAAATTTCAATTGAATTTCAATAGAAGCATATTTCCATCAGATTTCCATAAAATATACAGAATTTCTATAGAATATCAGAGTTCAATAGAATATCTACAGACTATTTTCGTGAGTGTTTCATTCCTTCTGCGTGTGAATTGACATAGAATGTTGTATACAAATGACTACGATAGCTTGATAACATTTGAAAACTTTTATATAAGGGCTGCAATGGTGATTATAAGATTATGAAATGCATCGTCGTTGGTTTGCTTCATTACGGGAAACCTCCATTAACTTAGGTATACCCTACTTCCCTAGAGGATCAATTTCACAGACCTGCCTTTCCTACAATGGCACTACAATAGCACCAGCTGGATAAGATAAACATAACAATGGAACATTCACACCTTGGGGATTAAAAGTCTTCTGTTTGTCACCCGAGTTGGTCAGGCAAGAACTCGGGTTTCAGGTACCATGCAAGTTAATGCAGCCTTCCCTAATGTCATATGATGTACGTGTAGGACAGCCATCCAAAAGTTTGAAGGAAAGAGATCAAAAAACAATCGTTAGAAGTGTGATTAAATCATAAAAGAAGGTGTGCCACAATGGCAGAGTATTTAGGGCTGAAGTATTCCTTCGAAAATATAGAGTAAATGCTGACGTATCGCTGTGGAGACAAAAACATCGGAAATTCAAAGAGTAATACTGGTGTTGTTTGTCACAAGTGCCTGTGAGAAGGTCATTGCCTGCTTGAAAATGATCGAGGGATATCTATCGCTTGGTTGGTATTTCAACAAAGATTGACCTGATCGGTTTAATGTGTTGGTGTGATCATCTGTATGTGTGAAACCATGTGTACGAGGATTTCATAGAATTATTACTTATTTCTGTCAGCTTATGACTAGTGTGAGCACGTCTATTATCGAGAGGATTTGATGCGAGCAGTTACAATGTGTGTCAGTGTAACCTTGCCTTACAGCTTTGACTTGTACGAAAATCTTGATTCGTGTTCTAGTAGCCAAAAGAGTGCCAAGCTTGACTGCTTGTTCTACCAGGAAAACATGAAGACATTTTTAATGTTTTTGAGTTCAGCTTGACCAAGAATTACCTAAGTATCCATTTATTTGATTGCCATCGGAATTGATAATCTTTTTTTTTTGTGATTTTTTTCTATTGCAGTCGCACACTGGTTGCTATCGATCCATTTCACCTGAATGTAACTATGGTCCGCTTCGAGAAATTTTAACCTTACCAAATACAGTGTCCATGCCCAAGACAAATTACTCAGTCAAATCTGTATCGAAGAGTGCAGGTGAGAAGTGTTCTGCCTATCTGAATATTAATAATTAATGTATAAACATTAAACCATGCATACTTGTAATAAAAGTAATACATCATGTACGTTTAAATTATTAAAAAAGTAGAAGATTCGTCAGTATTTCATTTGCAAGAGTAAAGAGTAGTGGACTCCCTAGGTAACTGGTCATAAATATGAAATGTTGTGTCTGTCCATGCGAACTACTTTTCACTCTTGCCGATAAAATGTACACAAACAGCATTTCACTATAAAGCTGCAGGAGAGCTCGTAGCTACATATGCTGTCTCCAGCCCTAATAACTCCCTAGGTAACTGGTCATTAATGTGAAATTTATGTGGGCAAGAAAGAAGAGTAGTGGATAAAGACAGCATTTCACTTTAATCACTAGTAGCCTAGGGAGTCATTAAGGCTAGGATTTGGGATAGAATACATAGCTAGAGGCTTCCCTTCCAAACCCTCTAAGTTTGTGAATGCTTTCCATTTGAAACAACTCCCTAGATTACTGGTGATTGATACAAATTTCTATGCGTGTCCACTAATCTCTACTCTTGCCCGAAAAACTTTTCTGGTTCCAGTCAATGTAACCATCTATAATTAAAAGAAGACGTGTATTACATTGTGTGTGTATATAAACTGTACTGACAGTCCTTAATTCCATCGTTAATTCTATAAGACTTTAGTGTATGTGTGTGCTGTTACATTGGTGTCTCTGATTAGAATCATGACTCATGATGAAAGTAGGTTAATTGTGGTTATCTGACAAGTTGACATGAGTGAAAAATGAAGGACACACATTTAGCTTGCATCTAACTCACTGCTTATGCATACATATGCATTTGTTGTCAAATCGTGCTTTGCGCAGCATCTTTAATGCAAGAAGATACAATCATAGATACATACACTCTGTGTAAGAGAAGACAGCAAAATCAACAGGGCCTTTTTTTTCCATCAGTGGAAAGATCAACTTAAAAATGTCATGGTGACCCAAATATTGTCTTGTGATTTTTAAAGGGTTTTACTGTAAGGTTACCCTGAAATGCGTACCACGAAAAATTTGCGTTTTTAAATTACACAGTACCTCATTTGTATCAAACCACTCCTGCCCACACTCTGGTCCAATCCCGTTGCGTTCAATATTACCGTGGTATGTTCTTGACATAAATACAAGCAATGAGGCACAATGGAGGAAAAAATACCATCTGTAAACATTTATCTGTATCGTATCTGAAGTGGATGTTTAAGAAATCTGACAATCTCAGCAGATAATGTGAGGTAGCGATGTCTTTCTTGGGCCCCTGGTTGATGAGACTGTTTCCTGTGTGGTAAATACTGGAATATTTCACATTCTACTGTCGTTATTCTCATAGAAATTTAGGAGCTGTCTTGTGGTCTCCTCAGAGGAAATCTAGCATTGCACCAATTTGCTTGTATAAATGCTTAACAGAGAGTCCAGAGACTCACACTTTCTCAAGTTTGTACATATATTTTTGTGATTTTCCCTGTTGTGTTTCAAGCATGCCGAGATTTTCATGGCTTTTTTTATACAGAGAATTCTTTTTATAAAAATAAATGTTTGGCTGTGTAAATTAAAAACTGTGAACTTCAGCTAAATGAGGGTTCTGAGGTATACCTCAGATGAGATTTTTTCCAGTCAAGCAACTAAGTCAGAGTATATTATTTTTGTTTTCTCACTGAATTTTTCAATCACTTCCACAATTCCTATTGACAGTTTCTCAAGCAGTCATAAATAGCATGGCCTTACATTTGCAACAAAACAATTTGAAAGAGGGACTTCCCTAATATAACCCTTTCACGGTCAGACAGTGGTTCAGCCCCAATGTTTCCTTTGGGGAAGGTGTGTCCATATACATGTACAGGAAACAGGGATGCAAATACCAAGAGAAAAGAAATGATTTGGAGTGTTCATCAGCTGTCAAACAGTATCATTAAGGTGTTGTTAATTTGTTTCCCACAATAGCGTTGATCGTGATTTCAGGTTTGTCTCTCGCTAAATATACCTGCACGCACACGACATTTGACAATGCTGCCTAAAATTCAGACAAAATTTTTTGTTGTGTGCGCAGCTGTTGTTGCAGCTTGTAGTACCGGTATGAGCCATAAATTCATACAAATTAATGTGACTTTGTAACATTGTAACACTAGCAAGTTTTGTTTTCATCATTTATGCGCAAAATGCGAACATATATTTATGCATATTAATGAGAGAAAAATGATGTCATTTGCAATCAGCCCTATTAAACCACAACTTTTTATTAAGTTACAGTTACAAAGCTACATCTTCATGTCAACTTGTTCATTGTTAGCAGTTTAAAAGGGAAATGGTCATCCCATCTAGGGCTGCATGACCTTCTTGTTGATAAACAAGAAATTTTGCGATGAATAATGAGCAAATGTAAAGCAAATTCAGCATTAACCCTTTGAGCACCAAGTAAAATTCGGTCATCTTTAGAAAATATACTCCAGTCAATTTTTTTTCAGATTTTCGTCAAAATTTTGATAACAAACTGTAGCCAATAAAATATGATGTCCATTTGGTCCAAAATTGTCAAAATATTTCAGAAAAATTCATAAAAATTGGCAATTAAAATGTGGCAGTAAAATTTCGATGGGAAAAATTCCAGCACTCAAAGGGGTTAGTGCATGTTCATAGTTCTCCAGTTTTGTACCGTAGCTGTCCAAGGGATGTTTGGATATGTTGTGCATAGCAACAAACATGTTGTATGGGTCCCATATGCATAGCCACAGACAGGACGTTCCTCCTCCCTTTAAGTTTAACACATACAAATTTCGAATGTACATCTACATTAACAGTACAAATCTGCCGTCTCATCGCAGAAGTCATCTTCAGCCAATGGCTAATAATTTTTCACATATGCCTCTGCAATGCTTCCTCAAAGCTTTAAAAAGGGCTCTGCCTGTTTTCATGGGAAGATATGGCATAAGAAGAACAGACTGTCTTTCATAAATTTTATTGTTTCCGCTGCTGAAAGACAAACTGGTAATACAAAGAAATAGGCCAAAGATTTCCACATGTAAAAATCTAAAAGATACAGTAACATTTCTGTAATGCATTGCTCCTCAAGTGAAAATCATTTCATATTGAATTTAATGTTTCCGCTTGTTGATTCTGTTTGTTCCACCATTGGTTTTCTTGTTTCCAGTCCCTTCCCTACTTCTCTTTGTATACATGGTAGTTTGTAATTTTAAGTAAGAATGCGCCTCGGGGACAGATATTTTGACTGTCAAACTTTTCCAATTCTTTTCTGATCTATTACTTGTGGGGACTCATTTTGAAGCCCTGTGAGTAAGAAAAACTTTCACCGTGTTAGTTTTTGAAAATCAAAAATTTTATTTTTTCCATAGAGTAAACATGGTGATGGCAGCCATTTTGAATTTCAAATACCGGTAAATCTTGAGTAATTTGTTTCTCCAGTACCAAAACTGCCACGCATATTTATCATACAAATAATACTGACTGGATATATACCAGGGTAACACCAACAATTATGTGAAGTCCTTTTGATTTCACCCAAACGCTAGAAATTCTGTGCCTGAACGCCTGGAGCGTCACATCTTGGGCTGCAGTATTTCAGATGGAGGTGACCATAACCATAGTGGGTAATAATACCATGTATGGATGTACAAAAATTTGCATGGAACCACATGTGGATACATGTGACCATATATGGATATATGCAAATTTGCACAAACCACATGTGGATTTATCGTATGTCCCCATATATGGATATATGCAAATTTGCACAAACCACTTGTGGATGTATATTGTCCCCATATATGGATATTTGCAAACTTGCAGTGACAGAATAAGTGAGAAGGATAGTTTCTCTACCCAGTCAGTTGCTGATTGATTGCATTCCAATGGGCAAAATCTATTAGGAAGGGATTTGTGTATTCTTGTTCATTCCTCCACCTCCAAAATGGGACAGTGCACCAACACTGATGGCAGTATTGATTTTGTTTTGTATACTCTGGCATTTGTGATTCTCTTTGTGGAGTGGCTTCAGAATTGCATGTAAATAAATAAATATTTGTCTGCATTTTCCACATAAAAGATGAAAATAAAACCTGCTAGCGTTACAATGGTTACTAAAAGTCACACTAGTTCATGGTATTTTATGGCTCAGACTACAAGCTGCAACAACAGCCGTTCATGTAACAACAAAATTTGTCCGAATTTTAGGCAGTGTTGTCCGAAAGTCACACGCGTGCAGCTATATTTAGAAACAAACCCGAAATCGCGATCAACGCTATTCAAATTGTCAACACAAACTGTATGCGTGTTAGATCCAATGTTATCGCTGACATCTGTACTCCAGTCCAGAGTAGAATTTATTTGTCAACAATGAGATTTTTATATTTTACACAATTCACAGTGTTGGCAATGCTAGTACCATGTATTTCTGTCCCAGTTACTCTACCACACCATCTAGAATGTATACCAAGACATGAAAGATTTTGGGCATGCATCCAGCATATAGTCCCTCAGTGACACCTTTGAACAGTACAAGTTTCCTAACCAGTGGGGCAGAGTGACCTTGATTTCTGAATACTTTTTGGAGAAGAATAAATAAATGTACAATATTTATTGAACAAAAATAACAAGAAAGTATAAAGAGCAAACAGCTATTTTCCCTGTCATGGTTTGTTAGATCTTTTATAGTGTGTGCATTGCCTCTAAGTTTAATGTACCATATAGTATGTGCCTCAAAAGTGAAAAGACTTAAACTTTTGCTCAAAATGTCCTCTATGAAACTTTCAACCATTCTCTTACCATATTAAGTATAAAGATCAGGGGTCAATGTGCAAATTTTGATACTAGAGAAACAAATTACCTAACATTGACCAATATTTGAAATTCAAAATGGCTGCCATCCCTGTGTTAAGTCCATGGGGAAAAATAAAATTTTGATTTCTTAAAAGAATAAGATGGAGAAAATTTTTCATACTTCAAGAGCATTAAAATGAGCTCCCAAAAGTGGTAGATCAGAAAGAATTATGAAAATTTAGAGTCCGAACATCTGTTGCCAAGGTGCATTCTACCTTAATAAATGTATATGACATCACTAGCAGGTACCAGTATGGCAGGTGATTGAAAGGATGAAACTAGGTGTTGTAACGTGAAGGCATGTGCTCGGCAGCGCATTTCATTTCATAATATGTGTTGGCATGCAAATTTTGTTTGCTTTTAATAAGCAATTGTTATTTAGTCTCTATGACCCTTTGTGTTGTTATTTAGCAAAGAATTATTACGTTACGTTCACAACCTGTTCTGTTTATGTTCCACGAAGGATTGTTTGTAATTTTGTCTTTGTTGTAATCCTTTTTGTCTCTACCCCCTTCAGGTGATCGTGTACCAGTCCATGTTGGTTTCTCTCAGTTTTTCACTGACAGCCCCTCCGATACTACCTCAGATCCTGACACCACCAGTGCATGCAGTAGTCCTAATAGCTCCCTGGATGGTAGCCCCACAAGGCGGAAAAAAAATGACAATTCTCAGAGGCAACGGTCCACTATCTTGCAGGGGTTTCTCAGCCTATTTACTAGCAAGAAACGTAAATTCAGTGTTAGTTTTTGTGTGCACTTTCTCTGCTTGCTTCTATTACAAAATGACTGCATACAATTAAGTTTATAAATAAATAAGTTTAAATAAAGAAATACAAATTATCAAATGATAAAAAATTTTGACTTCTTTAAATCTGTCACACCTCTCTTGTCTTAATGGAATAACCCTTATACACTTTGAGTTCAGTACATACCACCTCACTTGTGTACAGAGATATAACGGGATATTTCAACCAGGGTACTTTTGAGAATAAGTGAAAAAGTACTAACTCTCCACCCTTAATACTAACAACTTTTAACTTTTTTGTAAGCAACAGAGTAATGCAAGAGTTGCTAATGAAAGCTGTGGTAAACAAGTGCTTTTGAAATGCTTTATTGGTATTTTTGTGAGCATTAACATTCATAGAATGCATATGTATGATTGTTTTTCAGTGTGAGGGAGAATGAACTGTAAGTGTAGAAAACTGTGATGGACGTCATATTCAGTACAATAACTTTCTTGCTAATGCATAAGGGCTGACAGAGAAAACAATGCCATCAACTGCCTTAGGAGTCTTTGAAGTCAGTCCACAGTCAGCTTTACATGCAGCCACAAAAAGGACAGAAAACAAATTTTTTATCTAGCTGCGTGAATTGCCTGCTGCTCTGACGCATTGCCAGGTCCAAGCAATTTGGATTTGTCTTAAATAAGCTCAAAAATATCATTCTGTAAAAAAACAGTCTTTGAAAATTTGTTGTTAAGTATTAAAACAGGATAGTCTGAGGATAGAGCCGAGGCTGTAATTTTGTTTTGGTGACAAATCCTGGATGGCCGACATGCTGCTAGGTCATGTGTCCTTTGTAGGGCAGTGTAATTGGTGATTGTTTTTATGACAGTAACATAAAACAGGATCATTAAAGGTATACAGTCACCTGTTCCAATTTTGCCACAGTAACCATGGAAAGAGAAAATCTGACCAATCACAGATTTTAAGCGGGTGGCCGCTTTTTAAAACAGCGCCCTCACATGGGCATTTTGAATACCAAGGAACGCCCCTTTGACCATATATGGGCATATTTAGATTACAGGTGACTGTATACCTTTAATCAGCAGAGATGTTGTGGGTATCAAGAACTAGTCAAAGTGAAAAAAAAACTTTTGCACAGTAGAGGTTTCCGATGCTCAATTTACATGGCTTCTAACTCAAAAATGAGTTTCCTCATATGGAATGTTCAGTTTTCATGCATGGTAATTAAAACCAATGTTTGCCAGTTTTATTGTCGTCTAAACTCAGGGTACGCCAATGAAACTTCAAATCCTCCCAGAGTTGAAAACAACTGACTAAAAGGGCAAGGAAAATATTGATTGACATCCTGGACCTTTTTTTCTATATCTTTGCACATCGCTGCATGTGTACTGTAGTTCCAAAGTCAGCTTTATGATATTTGAGGTGAATTTACTTGTGTTAGATACATTCCATACATGAAAATAAAATTCCACGGTTTAAATATAGCAATAAAAGCAAGGTCATTGTAAGCATTCAAAAACTAAAAAATTGAAGTTTGTGAGAATGATTTTTAAACTTCCTATAAAGAAACTACTTGTAACTGGAGAACCCAACTGCATTTGTTTGTCTGAAGTGAATGAAATAGAAGATTTAGAGGGGGGTGCTCTATAAATTTGTACCCTTGAGCAGTAAGTTCAAGTTTTACAAAATGTATAAGTATTATCGGCGTGACAGGCACATAACCCCATTCCCTAAAATTGTGTTCTGTGGACAGTTATTCACATTTTTCTGGCAGAGTTTCTCGTAAATTAAACCTTTGATCTCATGAGAAGGCAATGCCCTCTTTGTAAGATATGATGCAGCCAGTTAAATCAGCTATGACGCTGACCGTTGTCCTTTGTTGCCATGGTGATCTGTTGCTGACTTTATTGTGTTTCCATTTCAGATGAGGCAGCTGTAGAAGAGGAGGAATCTGTCAATGAGCCAGGTGAGAAGCATTACCACACCTCTAATTAGAATTTCTTTGAAATAAGCGGCTATGACGGCAAATAGCGATCACAGAGTACTCACAGGGACTCGTTGGTCTGAAAACTTGTTTTGTTTCCATGGCAACAACAAAGCCAGAGATTCATGAATGAGTTGTGCTTGTGTCATCGTTTGCTCAGTCCTTTTAGATTGACGTCAAATCGACGACCTTCTAAAGTAGCATTATCACTGATTTCAGTGTACTTTAGAAGGTTTTCTCAGAAATGCCAGCAAAGATGAACAAATTTCTGGAGGCACTTGACTTTCTGTTGAAGAATCCCTCATTCACATGTATCATTGCTTTTCATTTACCGATTGTAATATTAGTTCAGGAACAATTTTAAGAGAGAGTTTTAAGAACTGACAACATGCACACACTGTCAGATGTTTTTTTATGTTTTTTGTAAAGTTTTTGTAAAGTTAGTTGAAAAAAAATGTCCTAGAAACCACATATAATATGTGAATTCCCATACGCTGAAAAACTCGGTGTCATAAGCTCTAACTCACCCTGGCTTGCATATGATTTGCTTTTATGTTTGACCAATCACAAGGCTGTCTGCTTCCTCCTCGATTCGAACGGTTTTCGCTTTCAAGTTGACCAATCACAAGGCTATCTGCTTCCACCTGGCATCTACTGACTGCCCGGCTCTAACCATCCACCATGTGATATGTAATATATGTTTGCACATGCTTTTGCTTAAAACATAACGTGGCTGTTTTCTTCCCATTCACATAAATAACATTGTGACAAGACGAGGTTTTCAGTCTCTGTGTTGAGGGCTTAATCACACTCAGTCACCCAGCTGCTGGTATGTTTTTCTTTGCAAGATTTTCTGTTCAAAGCTTTCTAGATTCTGTCTTTTTTCTTTGTTGCTAGTGTTTCTCATCCCAGTGTGTGTAATAACGACCTGATTTTATAAGAGTAATCATTATCTACTCAACAGTGATAATATTTCATTCTCAGTAATGTGAAGTGTGTCCAATTGTGTTCTGTAGTGTCAGGGTCCTCTCACTGCCACTAGAAACCGTTTGAACATCCACTGCAAAAAAAAAAATTGTCGTGTGGAAGTTATGTTCAATCCAAAACTTCATACCCTATGATGTTACTTTCCTCCAAAATTTTGTCACATTTTGAACATCTTCAGACCAGATTCGTAAAAGCTTGAGTGAAATGTGCACTTAGTACTACCACTAATGACAGCAAAACATTTTTAAAAAGTGGTCTGATGCAAAGATTGTGTGTGATCACCGGACTTGTGTTAATACAATTTATAGCGAAAATACCAAAGTGGTATCAATCCTTGCTAGTTTAGCTGAATTCTGAAAAACTGGTCATTTGATACTGGCCAGTTTGAGTGTGTTTTTATTAAACTATGGGCTAAAATTTCAAGATATTAACAGTGAGTAACATTTATTGCCCAATCAGGCTTCCAAACTTCCATTTAAAGTATATCGTCAGAGCAATTGGAGTCATGCACTTGAATAAAATATGTTTGTCATATGTATAAATAAATAAATAAATAAATAAATAAATAAATAAATAAACTAGTGGCAGTGAAAGTGGCAGTTCTCTGCGTGGTAAAACTTTTCTAGATTAAAGGTAAATTTTTCTTTAATATTGAACAGTGACTTCAGTCATGATTGTAATCCAAGTCATAATTTATGTACATATTCATGAAGTGAAAGAATAAAAGTACCATATTTGTTCATTTTATGAATCTGATGATTGTTTTAAAGGGATAAAGTTGCTGTTTTTGAAATCAGTTCATTTATATTTTGTTTCATGTGAGAGGGAATATACTACCAGTATACGTCATTGTGCACTGAAGTATTGAAATATGATGTTGGTCATTTTGTCAAATGTTGACCACTACTTGAACAATGCTAACAGACCTGGATTGCAAACAGCGTTTAAAATTCTGATGATTGTGCATGTGTCGTTCATTAATTAGAATATTCCCTCCTCACATGAAACCAAAACTGATTCAAAATAGCATTAAAAACTGCTTCTTTGTATTTTAATTTAAATATGCATGCATGTCTTGACTTCTGTTTTTTTGTGTGATATCCCAACATACTCTTAAGATCCTGAGGAGTGACTGTAGTTAGATCAGTGGCCGTCGCCATGAGCGTAACAGATGTCATTGTTCCCTCCCAACAGCCTGGTATACCACCAGTATGGCATTGTATCGGTGTATGAACTGCTGCAGTAGTGACATGTACATGCAGTGCATGCCCAACGTGTTTCTAATTTGGCTGTTTGGTTTCATTTCTGCAGAACTTTATCCTGGTCACCCCCCAATTCCCTGTAAACAGGTCCACAATCACCATTGATAACAATGGATTTGGGTCAAACTATTGTGGTTAAAGGGTTAAATGTAAAGAGAATTCCTACACATGCTGATGAAAAATGTAACACCCCTCAGAGTGCCAAATTTATGCACCCTAGATGAAAGAAAGTTGTCTTTTGAGGAGGAAAATTTTTCATATAGCATGTATTGGTAAAGGACTGAGCTGTTGAAATTTCCAAAACTCCTGATTTGAGACAAAATAATCAAAAGTTACAAGGTTTTCTTCACTCAACATAACTTTTACATCTTCAGCACTCTAAACTCAAGTTGGCAGAATCTGAACACAGCATGCTGATGTGTACTGTTTTGCAAATGACCAGGTTGTGGGGAACATGGACTCGTTGTCTGCTCATCGTTTAGAGCTGCTATAATAACAGTGTTTGATAATCGTTCCCGGTTAATCTTTGAGGAGTAACATCTGTGCAAATTATTCTTCATGCAGTGACGAATACAAGATAGCCTCACAATGCTGCTGACTTTTAGTTTTGGTGTAGAAATAAATCATAAATTTTCATTTAAGAATTTTCCCTGTCACCATCAGATTTTGTTTCATCCACATCGCTTTCAATAAGATGGACAAACCTATTTACAGGGAAATAGGGGTTAAAGCTTAAAGGTATTCGGTCACCTGTTTTTAATAGCAAATCAAAGATTTTACGCGGGTGGCCGCTTTTTAAAAAGGGCGCCCCAAATGACCAGCCATTGCATACTTAGCAGCGTGCATCTGCATGATCTTTGACGACTCAAATATGGAGGATTGACAGCTACAGGTGTTATGGGGTCGTATGTTAAGCCCCGCTTTCTTAACCATATATGGTATATGCAAATTTATGGTGACCGTGTACCTTTAAGGCAACAATTTCCAACATTCCATGATACGGTACTTCTGATACTGTTTGAGTTATCTCTACATTTCAAGTATGTAAACTCCTGGAGTCTCCTCTATGTCAGGACAGCAAAAAGGGTGTTCGTCTGATTTAGAAAACAGATTTAGTCAACAGAAAGCTGCCGTACTCGCTACTTGAGTAAATGGCCTGTCAGAGACATCACCAGCAGATTTTACGTCAGACCACTTCAAGCTTTAACACCCATGTCAAATATCTTCAAACATGTACCCAATCAACTTTGATTTTGTTGTGATATACTTGTTGCAAATTCCTCACAGAGCAGACAGTATGTGTCATCTGGTAGCAATCTGTGCAATATGTATGGCTAGCCATGCCCACCTCTCATAATTTCAATGCATACTTGGTCGTTGATGCGACGTATGGTACAGTTTTCAGCTGGCCTCAACAGGCAGATGTAAACGTATAATGCTAGAATTTCATAGACGTTTTTGATGTAGTAAGTCAAATGACATATTGGTAATGTACATGTGTGTTGTGAAACCCAAAACATAATAAGCAGCATTTGACTTAATGGCACCATCACAGAAGTGGTACCCACCATGCATTGCAGTTAGTGCCATCATTGTTGACTACTGTGCTTTGTCTATGGCAGGTGTGACGTCATCAGTTTGTTGCAATACCACTTCTGCAACAGTGTGGACGTAAACTTTCACCCAATTACCCTGTGTACAGATCTACCCACTCTGTTGAAAACGGTTTGGATTCTCTAAAATCTGGAGACAGGAGGGTATTGAACCATAGGTTTGAAAAAATCCTGCTCTAAAAGCATCCAATTTTTATCCAAAAATATGTAATTAAATTGTTTCAGTCTTCAGTGTCTTTGTTGTTGGTTTGCTTTACTATTCATAACAAAATAAAGATTTAACCCTTTGAGCCCCAAAGTCAATTTTTGTCACCTTAATACTTTTATTATATCCCGGTCAATTTTTTTCAGATTTTTTGCCAAAATTTTGATACAACAGTGTAGCCAATGAAATGTGATGTCTATTTGGTCAAAAATTGTTTTAAAAATGACAAAAAATTAATAAAAAATTAGTAAAATGTTGCACTAAAATTTTGGTGAGAAAATTTACAGAACTCAAAGGGTTAATCCCATATCTGTTTGTATGTACAGTGATGTACATTAAACTATGAAGCTTACGGGTTGCTTCAATTTTTTGCTTCCAGGTTCTGATGGCACTGTCATCCGTCTCTTTGATGGCAATCTGTCTTTCAAAAGAAGGGTATCCCGAACAATTTCTGTCCCCAAGGATGCCACTACACATCAAATACTGGTCAGTCACATTTCCCAGCTGTTTCAACATGATCATCAGCGTTTGTACAATAAAGGGCCAGTAGTTGGACTTTTGATTATTTTTCGCCATTGCTTGTTTTAAATATCAACTACGACCTTTAGTTGAACTCCAAGTATGTTTATATGCACAGTATTCAGCTTGTCAAATCACCTTGTACATGTGTAAGTTGTGTTGTTATTGTTGGCAAGTTAATTCTTGTACGGACCTCCATTCAGATGTCAAAACTAACAGTGCGTTTTACAGGTACAGACGCTATGTTGACAAGCTAAATAGTCATTGTTTGAACTGACCATTATTCATTGTCTGACTCAGTGATCGTTAAATGTATAAATTTATAAAAAAAATATAGTGAAATATCTTGTTTTCCCAGTGTTTACAGAAAACTGCTATGAGGTCAAAGGTCAAATTACATCAATAACACCAAAAGTAATAATTGTACTCTGCATCAAAGTTATTGGACTGCGTGTCCTCTGTATGGAAATTTACTGTATCATGAAACTCCATAGCTTACAGAAATAGGTGCATAGTAATAGGCTTTTCTATGAAGTGTTGACCCTGAAGTAACCTAATTTGACCTTTGACCCAACCCTATCCTTTCTTTGCTTTGAGCAGGAGGCAGCTCTGAAGGCTTATCAAATATCTGAAGATCCCCGGTATTACTACTTGGCTGAAATAACAGAAGCAGGTAAGCAATAAAGTTACCCAGCCTTACAGAATTAACCTGTTCATCCCCATTCCGTGTAAACAGGTCCACACTCACCATTGATAACAATGGATTTGGGCCAAACCATGGTGGTGAAGGGGTGAAGGAGATATGCATGTAGAAAAGTAAAGATTTGAACTTTTCCTCATATCTTACTTTTGAACAGTTGAAAATACAATCTTCTCTAATCTACAAAAAAATACTTGCAAGAACTTTGCAAATTTTGTTGATCACAAAAGCATTATACATTAACTGATATGTGAAATTCAAAATGGGCATTGTATCTTTAATACCACTGCTTAAAAAATCTAAATTGCGAATCTTTTGCAAAAAACAAAACAGCACAGTGCATGCGTTTTTCTAACAGTACCAGTATTTGACATGGATTTGCTCACGCTGTGGACAACAAGGATATGTAGTATTTTGTAAATCCAAAAATTTGTTGTCAGGGTCAACATTTCAAAACCTGTTGAACTCTGACCATCTCATATCCTAGGAAAAGCAGAGGTCTGTCCCTGAACAGGGTTCAAGAAGTGAAATCAGGAAACCATTTATAAAACGATATTGTATTGAAAATGTTGTGCATTGTTCTGAAATGTTCCTCATTTGAGAGTCAATTTACCGACACAAAGTAATGATGGGGCAGTGGTTCTGTTCTGAAATAAAATGGACGTGCGATATTCTACATCCTCAGTACACCTAAAATCACATGATGGTGGTATGACCAAACCCACATGCACAGTATGGAAATAAACATATTTCTGTGTGCATTTCACATGCAGATTTGTTCGTACCATGGTTCATTCCAATTTTCCGGGTTTAACCCATTGTGTTGTTCCTTTCTTTCTTCCCAGGCTCTCATTTGCATGAACGGAGACTGAAAGAGGGAGAGCATAGCTCAAACCTGGGGAAAAACAACAGAGATGGCAGGCCACCATCACTGTTCCTTCGCTATGAGGTGAGACTGTGGAGATCATGACCTTTGACCTTTGATATGGCAGCTGAGTAGCTGTGGCTAAATCGTGCAACACCCTGGTATAAATGAATTTTGAAGATCAGTCTAACAACCGAAAGTTAAGAATAGTTGTAAAAGTCTGTGTTGAACCAAAGGGGAAATGCAGAAATAGTTTGTTTTCTTGGAAAGTCATATCAAACACACCTTTTTTCCCGTAAACCTCCATTCTAAATGTGATTGTGCATCAACTTGAAATGTGTGAACTTGTAAAACATCAATGTTGTTGATTTCGAAAGTGTTGTTTGACTTGCAGTGATATATATATCCTGTATCTATTGTCTCTTCCAGTTAAGTCGTGTTTTGATTTTTTTCCCCAAGTACAATAGTTGTTCTAATTTTGTAAATGTGATATTTTCAGTATCATAATTGCCCGTTTGCTGATACTGTGATTTATTTTTGGCTGTCATGTAATTGTGCTCTCAGCTCTGTTTATTGTATGTTTTCAATGTTACCATAGTTACTTGAGCAAAGGACATCCCATGTTAATCATATAGCTAATTGTCAGTAGTGGACGAAATACATTCACTTTGAAATGGCGTCATCCTTTGTCGTGACAGTTTTGTTTGTCATTGAGGCTATAAATATCACTAAACTAGGTCATTCACTGGTAATCTGGGATTGGTCATGTGTCATCTTGTTGATCCTTTTTTCGTACATTATTATTCCATTTATATTCAGGAGAAAGATCTTAAACGAGGCACTATAAGGGTGTATCCAGGTACCCTCAGGTGAGTTGAATTTGCAGATTTGAGGCACCTTAGGTGTCTATAAAATGGCATGTTTTAAGAGTAAATGTCATTTACCCTTTCCAATCACAGTCCCTTACTTTGAGCTAAATTTGTTGAGGTCATCCATAGAAAGGGGTGAGCAAGAAAGAATAAAAAGTAAGAATTTAGGGAGGCTCCGAGTTTTGTTTCTTTTACCTTTAGTTTGTCATTAAATTCTGATATAGGTATAGAATTGCATGGACAAGTTTGGGTGCTGTTGACAGAAAACAGGCAGGACAAATGTTGTTCACTTTCCACCTGTGTTTATTACAGCATTGATATAACACATCATTTGCATGTCACAGTTCATACCATTTTCCTCATTCTTATATGCCTTATCATAAAAAGTCATGTAAAATATTTTTGGCAGTTCATTTTTGTACATTAATGATTGTATCAGCCTTTTGAGTTGCACTATTAATGTTTTCACATGCCAAGCCTAAAATAACCCCATGATATATTACAGTCAAAACCGGATAAGAATGGACAGTGAAATTGACCTAAATGTTATCACACTTTTGTAATTGGTTTGTAAAGTTGTTCCAAAACTTGCCTCAGAAGTTGCACTGACTTGTAACTGCGGAGAAAATCACAGAGCTTTTATGGACCCACAATAGACACACACCAGGGATTACACATTGCAGTGCACTTCACATATACAGAATCATATTACATTCCTTACCAATGCCCTGAGTTACATTGCGTCACAGCCAAGTCAGAGTTGAGTTTTTATTAGACTTTTTTTGTATTGTATGAAATTCTTTGGCAAAAAAAAAATCATGATTTGCAGGAAAAGAGGTGTACATCACCAGAAGCTGTACATGAGAAAGTTGTTGAAATGTACAGGGATGGAAAGTCAGGAAATCTTTACCAAATACACACAGACACTAATCAGTTCCTACTGACCGACAGGCTTTACTGCTGTATCTCAACAATTTCAGTGGAAGTCTACTGTGAAACAATACTATCATCCGTCTGTTGTTTGCCAATTACTGATCCTGTAGTAAATTTTGAAACAACTTTACAAACAATTATGGTAACATTTAGATCAATTTCAGTGTCCACTCTTATCTGGTTTTGATAGTAAATCACTACACATACGTTTTCTTGCTCAGGTAATGCTTTGCATATCAAAACGAAAAATAAGCCGGGAATTATGGGACATATCGCGAGCACTTTAGTTTCATTAAATGACATGACAGCTGTTGATGTGCAGGAGGAAGAGAGAAAACTTTTTATCTGACAGGAATTGGTTGTGGGATGATTCAATGAAATTTCTGAAACAAGAGCTGGAAAATTTTACTCACAGATTCATGGAATGTACCATTTGTGCATCAAGAGTTGTTCACATATTGATAAAAAGTTTACTTGTTCATTATGGAAATGTCGTCCTTCAGGGAAAGTTTCGTAATTATGAAACCATGTCGTCTGGCTCCCTACAAGAGTACAATTGCCATGACATTTTACGGAACATTCCATTATAATATTTGTCACTTTCAAGTTGGAAAGGTTCCAAAACTTTATCTGACCACCAAGTAGTTGATTTTCAAGTTGGATAATTTTGTTAATTCACAGTAGTAACATTGTATGATACTATCAGCATATTGTGTATGTGTTCAATGTTTGAACAACGTGTGTGGCCAACATTATAAATTGGTTTGGCGTCATTTTTGCATGAGAAATCGTACACAAAACAATTGTTGAGGTAGAAAGGTAATCTATAATTTCTGAAATCCCAACATAGTAAAATTAGAATTAGGTTTGGCATCACTTTTATATGAGAAATCCTAACACAAACATTGAGGTAGAAAAATAACCAGTAATTGGCAAAATCCCAAAAATCTAAAATTAGAATTAGGTTTGACGTCATGTTTATGTGAGAAGTCTCATAAAATACAAAATGACTTTTTGTTGTAGCAAAAATAACCAGTAATTGGCGAAATCCTAACAAACCCAAACAAGAATAGGTATGGCATCCTTTTGATATGAGATATTTATGTTTGAAATAATTGTTATGGTTGACAAAAGAATCTATAATTGCTACAATCCCAATAGGTCAGACAGTTTATTTTACCACGTACTTATGCCCTTTGTGGTCCAAAAGAAGGAAAAATCCCTAGCTATTTGCACATTTAAATATCAAATAAAAATAAAGTCTCACTGCTAATACCAGTGATATTGTGTGGTTATTTTCTACGGCAACGATACATGATAGTATTTGAATGCTCTGTGTTCAAACAGGATCCGGAAGGGAACATAATGAAAAGGCAATACAAAAGAAATATGACAAAAGTTGTTTTTGCAAAACATAAAAGTAATGTCTTGCGTTTTTATACAAATAGGGAAACAAAAGATAAAAAAGTTTCGGTAATAAGCTTTCAGGGTCCATATAAAAAGTAAAAGTCAGAATGATTTGAGACTTCTTAGAAAAGTCAAAATTCCTTTTTTCTCTAGCAACATACTGCTTGATGGAAATGTTTGTAAAGTTTAATAGTTCCATAAGATCGGTTTTAGCGTCTGTCTCCTGTTTTGGAGATATGGCTTGTAGTCCTTTGAGGGTTACGTTTTTGACACAGATCTGTTAGAACAAGTCAATTACATGATCAACCAATTAATTTCTTCCAATATTTCTTTGTTTCAGAGTGCCAGTTGCATACAAATCCATTTCTATCAATAACTTCATCTCAGTGGAGGAGGTGATTGAAATGGCATTGCATAAGTTTGGTTTAGAGGTAGGCCTCGTCATTCCATTTCTTTGCTATAGGTGCACACCACAGTCCCTCCACCAAGTGGAGGGACTGTGTGCACACAGAGCGTAGAATATGTGATTGTATGTCCGTCTAACTTGTGGCCATTTCAGACTTCTTGCAAGTGGGATGTTGTGTTGGTTTTTTTGCAAATTTATAGGGATTGTCTCTCAGATTTATTTATTATTTATTATACATGGGTTTCTAATTTTTAGGATTTTTTCGCAATAGAAATATAGTGTGATGGATTTCACATTTGGCATGTAAATTTCATGGGATACTTCATTTTGATATATTCAACTTATAGTGAAATTTTCATAATTTTAAATATAAATTTAAGGTCTTGCTTGGGTAGTACTTTCTTGTTTTGAAAACTTTCTCTGATTAATTACTCGTTTGCACCTTGTGATATTTGGGTTTGTAACTTCCCTTTGATCACCTCATTCAGATTATTACAAATCATGATGAAACATGCAATGTTTTACTTTTGAAGATGTTTCCAGTGCTTTTTTAGTTTCAAGAAATAGGCTATGGTCTGTTGTATGAAATCTGACAATGTAGCTATACTGGCCATCAAGTTGTATAATTTCCAGCAAGTAATATCTCAATATCACCACGATTTTATGAAATCTTCCCCTGAAGAGACAAAATAAGATACTTGAAGTTTACTTAACTTTACCCCTACAGGTATTTCTATCTGGCAAGACAACCTTTCTTTCAAAATTCAATTTATGGCTGTTTTGAGAAGTAAATGTCGTAAACTATGATTGAACACTGCTGTCATGATGTATTTTGTATGACATATGTGTACTTTCACCAGATTGCATAGACTTTTCAAATTGTGTTCAATAAGATCTTAGGTCACGATGTTTAAGGTAGTATGCACCTCGAAAATGAAAGACTTTAACTTTTGCTCAAACTTTAAACTATAAACCTTCAAAATTAAGAACAAAAATCAGGTGCCACTGGGCAAAATTTGTAACATAAGAAATAAATAACTCATTATTTGCCAACACTTGAAATTCAAAATGGCCGCATCCATGCGTTAACTCGACTTGGAAAAAAATGAAATTTTCGATTTTCAAAAAAATAAACCAAATGAAAAATTCATTTAATAGCTCCATGAGCTTCAAAATGAGCCCCCTGCAAGTTTGAGAGTCTTAACATCTTATCCCTGAGGCCCATTCTACTTTAAAAGGCTAGCCACACTTAAGTGAAAAAACTGGAAATTTGTTGTTTGTACTATCATTACAACAGGATGAAGATCCCAAAGAGTACAATTTAGTGGAGGTTGTGTTAGATAAAGGGGTTCAGGATAGAGTGATGGATCGTGAGGAATGTCCCTGGCCACAGTTGGTGGAAGCAAGACGGGTAAGTGAATACAATAGCAGCTGCTGCAGGGGCTGCCTTTTTTTCTAGTCTTTCTGGCCTTGTTTTACTCAGAAAAGGTATCCAGATATGGTAGTTTGTGAGACTTTTATGAGAAGTTTGTAGAAGGAAACTAGCGAGTTTGATTCTTCCGACAGGATTGCTCTGAAAATTGCTAGTAAACCAACCTCTAATAGTCGTACATTCATGAAATTTTGTGCATAACTCAGACATCTAAAGGTCTAAGAAACTTCATTGTCCCTCTGGGTAATTTAGACAAAAACTTTCATTTACAGTGTAGAAGAATTTTTTAATCAGAATGGAAGTGTTAAAATCTGAAATCACTTTGTCGGATAGGCAAAAAATCAGCAGATCTCATCACTGTACCCATGATATTTTCAACTTATTAAAAAGAGGACTTTGTTCATGCAGTTGGATTACAAAAATGTGCCCTCTGTTATGAAGAGAATATTACATTAAATGAAAATGTATCGTTATAGGCATAAAGTTTATCACTCTTTTCAACAGTAGTTCTATCAAACCTCCAAAATTCATGAAATTTAGGAAGAAATTGCAAATGATTTTAAAGAAAAGAACACAAGAAAGTAACTGATACATAAGGAAAGGCATGAAATGTTCATTTGAAATGGAGTTGTGAAAATGTCACAATCTTGCAGTAAATCATTAGTGAGGCTGCATTTGCATGCTAGGAAAAGAAGGTCACGAAGAAAAGTATGAAATTTTTATTGGAGGATTGATTGGTGAGACTGCCAAGCTGCTAATTTATGATAATGAGGCAACACTGTCTCAAGCTACACTTTGCATTAATGTGTATATCTATACTCCTGAATCACCTTTTAATACAATATGTGACTCCCATGACCTTTGACTCCAAAGTGCTACCCACAATGCATTAGGTATCTGCCACCTGCCCACATTCAGTACTGTCCTTTCATCATTCATGTTTGGTGTGAACATGCAATTTGGTATGCCAACATCTTCATCCCCTAGAAAGACTGACACTGTATATAACATGAGGGCTTAACCATTAATGCTGAAATCTTCTTCCAGGTTGCATGTATTTTTATGTTGCTGACTTAGAATCACAAAATGTTTCAGGTCATGCGACCTGAACTTTGAGATATCTGAGCCTGGAGATCTTTCTCAACTGCCTCTTATATTGCCAATTTTGTATTAATCATTGCTTTCAGCATCCCTTCTGTTGTAAGAGCTGTGGAACCATGCATGAGGTTTATGTGTACTTTCTCACAGCCCCTGGTTCACTACATAGGTTTTTTTGTGTGTTTTTTTAAATAAAAGCTATAAACCATTTCAGATCTACATAACTGTACCGGTAAATATGCAAGACAAATAAAAGTACAAAGAATTAGTCTGAAAAAACTTCTGATTCTGTAAATCACTCTGATGTGCTTTCAACGGTCTGGCTTAGCCAGCCCTAATTGCGTAGAGAAACCAGGGCAACTGATTAAGTCTATGCCAGCTAGCTGAGCTGGGCTTCATGAGTTGAAAATCAGGGCCTCGGCGTAGCCAAAGAGGGGCTGTGAGAGAGTCTAATGCCTACTGATATTGACCCCTCTGTGTATCTTTGTGTTCGGTCTCTGAAAGTCTCAGCTTCATGTACCGGAAGCCAAAGCTACAACTCATAAATCTATTCTTTTATTCCAGAATTTAGAATGGGAATCTTCAAAAGCTATTCTTTCTTCATTACTAAGTATGATAGGGAAGTTGCATGAGCAATCTTTTCAAAATGTTTGCAATACATGTAAAAACTGGTCTCTCCATCAGAATCATCTCATACTGGAACTTTAAGCAATGTTGAATGATATCATTAACACTAAAATGAAAAATACGCTTCATTACTTTCTCCTTGTGTATAGAATTGTATCAAGCTGAAAAATTGTCAATGCTATGGCGATAACACAAGCTTGCAATACAGTGATGTTTTCATTCAATGTTGTCTCGTTTTAGTATCCAGGCCATCTTGAGATGCTTCACTTCTATGATGATCCGCAACCTGTTTGCACAGAAAATTACTTTCCAAAATGGATAATGTCTCCTCCTAAGATTTTGTCCAGTGATGTAGAGATCGTCGTACTGCTTGAGGTGGTCAAGTTACTCTCTAATTTCATTTCTTTTCTTTTTTTTTTTAATGTTGTGTCACAGTCCCCTTGATCAGGACTGTGTTGTTTATATCATTGACCTTGATCCAGATGACAATAATTGGGTCAAAAACTGGAGCCAGAAGACAAAAAAAATGCTCTTGGAATCTTGCATGCTATGTACAGTTTCCCTTCTCCTCCGTTCTGTGAAGTGCTGTCACTGTGAATTCTTTCCTCCACTGTGCTAAGGAATGCTGGGAGTTGTGCAGTCTTCCAGCAGACTGTTGATCAGCAAATGCTTTCAAAAGTGTAAAAGTGCCTCACCACAAAGTGCCTTTTATACATTTACTAACACCTCCACTTTGCTATGTTTCATACAATGCAGTCCTGAACAAAAAATTGCATTAATGAGCTTTGAAATCTATTTATTTATGTTATAGTTTTGCACGTGCTCAAAACTTACGTATTGTTGTTGATGGAGTCAAATTTAGTCTTGACTCATGGTCCTTTTGTCAAGTTTACCAGTTGAAGTATGTAACTAATCCATCACAGAAAATGCTGAAGATGATATGTGTGGATTTTTTTTATTTTTAATGTACAGAGATTGAAATATATTCATGGTTGTCAAGTCTTGTTGTAACAGTATCTCCCAACATTCAAAATTACCACTCTCAAAACAATAAACACAAGGTTTTTTGCATTTGCAAACAATGTTTCAGGTACATTGTGCCCATTGTAATTTCTTTTGCATTTTGCCGGCAATTGCAAGTATTCTGATCTTCAGTGTTGCATAAATTCAAATTGCATGGTGAGACTCAGAAAGGCTATGTGAAAGCATGCCTTCTTTATTCCAATCTACACTGGTCTAGGCTTTCTTTGTAAACACTAGGATGACTTTCGCTGTTGTCTTCCATTTCATTTGCCTCATGTCATCTTCTGTCAAAAGTGCTGTGCATTTGTTGCCGAACACTCATGGCTTAGTGATTTTCCTCTTAATCAGAACTCCTTGCTGGCATGGTGCCAGCTTGACTTAAATATCTTTGATATCCTGCTAGATAATACAGTATAACTGGCATCTTGGCTCAGTAACAATCCGAACGTGTCATTGCAAGGAGGTTAAAGGTCATGGTGGAGCAGATGTCATGTTCAAATATAATGGGATTCAAATGCCCCGATATTTCAAGGGAAACTACAACTTTAGCAGTAAATAGGAAGTGGTTTTATTATCTAAATGGCAGAAACAGAGATATTTGTGAAACATGTTTTGAAAAGTGTGCTTGGCGTGTTCTCAGTTAATGGAATCTGTGAAGTGCCCTGTTACTTTGGGAGTGGGATAGATTTCAAGTCATGATTCTGTCCTCAAAATGAAGTTCAAGGTCAAGAGAACATGTGAAATGGCTTCACATAAAGAAGCAGAACTTTTCATTCGTGTTGACAGAACTGAATCCTTATTATAATTGATGATGATTTGAAGAAGCACCCATCAGGGCATTGGTCTAAATGGGATGAGGGCGCTCTTAATGAACCCACTCAGAAAAAAAAAGATATTGCATTGTAATCCACTGTTATTGCATTAATTATCAGAGGATGAAACACAGAACATCGTTCTCCACAGGGATGTAACTTTGCTATTATTTACATAGTTTTCTCATCAGTGTATTTTAATTTTTTTTAAGTTTTAACTGTTGATCTGTGGAAGTGTCACTTTCTGCTGTTCTCATTGACTTTTTAGGTAAATACAGATTAAGGGAGAGATCCTTACAAGATGCATGCAGTGCAGGTCTTTTTAATTTAATGACCACAGTGTAAATGTACTCTTAGGATTGAAATGCTGTTCTCCTGTTCCAACAGAATTCCCTACGGAAAATGAAACAGACACGGTACTATCTCAGGAAGATTAAGGAGCGTCGACACGACCGCTCGGAAATGTACGTGGGCAACCTGCCCATCAACTTATCAGATCACAGATACAAGCAGATCTTTCAGAAAACCTTAGCAGATGGTAAGTTCCTTTACCTTTGATATCTTGTCATCAAAGCCCACAGAACCGACTCTTTTTCAATAGGATAACTGAATTAGCCAGACTAAACGTGGACCATGGTATTGTCAAATTGACCTTGTGACATATCAATTTGCAGACCAGATGACTCTGTCATAGGTATGCCACTCACTCATCATCGAAAAGTACCGACAGTAAAGTTGACCAACCATTCAAATATACTGGTTTGCCAACCAAGCAATAAACTGACTTGTAATTTTGGTTTCCGTTGCACAACGATGGTGTAACCCATTCACGGGAACACTTGCTAACTTTATGGGTGTAGGATGATGATGTACAAGCTACACCAGTTTGGGTTGTGTAGACTAGCTAGACTAGATCAATAATCTTACCTGCACTTTAAACAGAAGTGAAGATTTTTACAGTGTATCTTTATGAGTCTTTCTGTCTGTACTACGGTACACTGTCACATTAGTAAGTATGTTATTTAAGAATGAAATTTTCATGAAAATCAAAATTGTTGGTAAATTTCAAAATAAATTTTGTCTCATTTATTTTTAGTTGCACAGTTCACACTAGGAGCTGTTTATGCACAAAATGGTAAGTTTGGTGAACAGCTCAATGACATGTTTGATTGTATTCTGAAATATACCTATCGAGGTAAAAGATCATGCTTCTGTCTCAACCATATTGCTATCAGTATGGTGTTCTACCAGTATGTTTCCATTACCACTATTGAAAACAAGGGTTACCGGAATGATACAGAAAATGGGGCTTATTCCTAATTACATCAAAGCTCTATCATTGATAAGCAACAATAAATATTTATCCAAATTTTTTTCACAAGATTGGATAAGCAACTTTGTACTTTCATAGAACCAATGTTTAGAATGAAACTGTAAAAAATGACATATCAAAATCTTATCATAAGACAACAAACACATGTGCAAAAACAACAAAATTTGCCAGTTTCTGTTGGCAAAAGCCGCTGTTGTATGTGCACAATATGATGTGTTCAGTGCAATCCCAATAAGTGCTTTTGTCGAAGTTGAGGGGATGCATAAAAAACAACAAAATCTGGCAGAGTTTCTATCAGCAAAAGCCGCTGTTGTATGTGCACAATATGATGTGTTCAATAACACCTACAATCCCAGTAAGTGCTCTTGTTGAAGTTGAGGGGATCGATGCATGAGACTCCTTGGAAACCAAGCTATCTTCATCTTCAGTATCTCTAAATACAGGAATGAGTTTCTTTTAGTTTTCGTGACCTCTCTCTTTGAGGAAATATATTTATTCACAGACATCAAAAGTTTCATCACAATTCTGTATTTCAAGAACTAAAACTTGGCAGGTGCTTTAACAGACAAATTTCACCTAGATTAACTTTAATTCATTACCAAAGTGTACATTGCAACTCAAGGAGATGTCACTGTGTTTATTTCCCATCAGGAGCATGTGTATTAGTCTTTGAGGATGTGGATGAAGCTGAGAGTTCATACCACATTTTAAAAGAAGCAACTGTTGATGATAAAAGTCTCATTGTCCTCTTTGTTCCTGAAATTCACGTGAGTTAACAATTTGCCTGTTTGATATTGTTTTATAGATTACGTTATATTGCATGATGGTCAACATCAGACAAGCCACAACTTCAAGTGAACTGAGCAGTTTCACAGTTCCATAAAAGATCACACTTCACAAATTCCTCAGTAAAGTGAATATATGTTTACAACAGATCATTTTCCACTTTTTGTGTGTTGGTTTTCCCTGGTGAATTTCTTCACAGTTTTTAAACCAGAACTCACCAAAATTAGTCGCTCACTTTTCAGCCTGAGAGACTGGACGAAGACAGCTGCCCGCTACTGGTATTTGTGAACGTGAAAAGCGGTGGATGTCAGGGCGTTGAACTCATACAAAATGTGAAGAAGCTAGTCAATCCTCACCAAGTCTTTGACCTTGATCAAGGAGGCCCTCTACCTGGGTAGGTGAACTTTGACCCTAATGGCATCCCCAGCAAGTCTGATATCTCAATCTAGGAGGCCCTCTATCTTTCTGAATTTTCTCTGACTCCATGTTCTGGAGCACAGGCGTTCTGTGGACCAGGTAGTTTGTAAAAGTGTAGTTTATGCTACGCTCTGACGTACTGATACGTAGCCGTACCACCAAGGTGTGAAACAGAACAGAATATGTACAAAAATGGATGACATAAGAATGCTGTTTTCCCTTTAATAATTGTATGCGGCACTCATGATTTCTTCCATATTTGAATTAACTTTCAGTCTGCATGTGTTCAGCCAACTTAAGAAGTATCGTCTTTTAATCTGCGGTGGAGACGGTACAGTTGGCTGGGTGCTGTCGGTACTGGACGACATGAGCCAAGAATCTGTATGTAGCAGGCCACCTATAGCAATATTACCTCTCGGCACAGGTGAGCCCAGAAAACGTTATCTTTTCTACTGCCCCCTAACATTCCAAGGTTCTGTTACTCATCTTCCTTACCTGGACAGTCCTTTGATGCCTTGAATTTGAAAAGTACTTGTCCATATTGACAGGTTGAAATTTTCAGTTGACTAGATTACCTGTATCAATCTCATCTGTCTCAGTAAAAGTTGCAATACATGCAAATTTGGTGATTTTTAGAAAAAATGTTTTCACATTAAGTGGAAAAAAAAAGTTAAAAAAAGGCTGGATGGATGATACATTTAGTATTTTACCGATAGGCTACCACTTTGAATACAAGCTTAAGAGCACACAAATATCTCGAGATCTGTGAACACTTTGATCATATATGCATCTAGCAGTAGTGTTGCAGCATTGTTTGGGAAGCTATTTTGCATATGACAAATTTTAGTGCCCTGATGATTTTGACATTATTCGGGAAGTAGAATATTAAAGATACAGTATTTAACATACAGAACTAAGTATAAAGTGCTGGTACTAGAACGTTATCATATCAGCATCTGACTGATCAGCTCAAGTGTTGCTGGCCAGTTTGAATGTTAGTTGAACAGGACATTTACGTGAGAGTCAACCATCTACACGATGATGTTTTTAAATACTCTATCTTTTTTCCTTGTTTCAATGTAAATAGGAAATGACTTAGCTCGCACACTTAAGTGGGGTGGAGGATATGAATACGGTGATGACATTTATCCGATTTTACGTGCAATTGTTGATGCTGAAGAAATCAAACTGGACAGGTGAGTGAAAGAGACTGATGATGTCATTTCTGTCACAGCCTCGTGATCTCTTTATTTTGATTTCTGTATGAGAGCAGTTTCATTGCACCCACAATCCAAGTGATTCAGACAGAATGCATTGGATTCGATAAAAAAAGCAATATACAATTTACCAGGAGGATTTGTAACTTTGCCTCTTCATGATCACCATTTACAAGTCCTGACTTTGAAGCCATATTGGATCTGAGTACTAAACAAATTTGCATGTTTTTGTGCAAGTGAATTTATAACAGTCAAAACATTGGTAGGTAATCTACATGTACATGCATTTTTGTCTAAAGAACGTCATGTACTTGATTTGTAGGTGTACGTACTATTAAATTGTGCATTTTCCTTGCAGATGGACTGTAATATTTGAACCAGACGGCAAACTGGTTGAATGCGACAACAAATCCAACTCCTCAACTAGCAGCTCAGGCAATGACGATATGCCCAACATGTTTGTCATGAACAATTACTTTGGAATTGGGATTGACGCCGACGTCTGCCTGGCGTTCCACTTGAAACGGGAGGAGAACCCGGAAAAGTTCCAGAGTCGGATCTACAATAAAGGGGTTTACTTCAAAGTTGGGGTGAGGAAGATGATGCAAAGAGAGAGGAGGTCCTGTAAAGATTTGTATAAAGATTTGAGGGTGGAAGTGGACGGTCAACGACTTGAATTACCCCCTCTGGAGGGGATTATTTTACTCAATATCGGAAGGTAAATTTTTGTTCCTCACCAGTGATGATTCTTAAAATTTTTACTGACTTCAATTTCTGTTGTTGTCAACAGATAAAGTCTTGCAAGGGTAGTAGTGAGAAAAAACAACATTCGTTCATGTATATTCTCAGGTTATCATTGTGATTTAAAATTCACCGAAGTACAAATGATATGGTCTCTTTTGTGACAGGTGCTTGATAATGCCTAGTTGGCAATGAACACCAGATACTTGATTCGTTTAATCCTTCCACCCCCATTTCCCTCTCATAAGGTCCAACTTTACCTTAGAAAACAATTGGATTGGTTCAAACCATGGTGGTGAAAGGGTTAAAACTCTAGTAATCAGTTCGTTCATTAAGAGTGAAGCAAGGTGCAACATTATGCATTTTCACACAATACTTAACCCTTTGAGTGCTATATTTTTTTCCACCAAAATTTTAGTGCAACATTTTACCAATTTTTATGAACTTTTCTGTAATTTTTCTGATAATTTGGACCAAATGAACATCATATTTCATCAGCCGCAGTTTTTTATCAAAAGTTTGGCAAAAATCTGACAAAAATTGACTGAGGTATATTTTATAAGGGCGACAGAAATTGACTTTGGCGCTCAAAGGGTTAATGGCATCTTCCTGTTTAATCCATAGCTGGGGATCAGGGGCTGATATCTGGGGCCAAGATGATGACGGAAGTGGACGCTGGAAGAAGTCATCTCCGTCAGATGGCAACCTCGAAGTGGTTGGCTTGACCGGAATAGTTCACATGGGACAAATACAGAGTGGTCTTCGGACTGGAGTACGTCTAGCTCAAGGATCACATGTAAATATGAATCATCATCATAACATATTATTAGGATGCTATTTTTTACCAAGCTGAATTTTGTGTGTCTCGTTTAGTCCGTCACAATCTCCAAAATATAGGAAATTCAAGTTCACAAGTACTAATAATAGTAAGTGAAATTATGATATTTCAAAAATAAACAGTCCTTTTAGCTACTTTTGGGCATTGAAGTTTTGATGATATATCAAAGCAGATTGAACTCGCAGGATTATGGTGACTTGCAAATTTCTTGAAAATTGGGTATATTTGCTACTCAGTAAACGGAGCGTTGCATTGCCCAGGAGGAGGCAAAAAAAGATGAAAGTCTGGTTTATTATGTGAAAATAGCATGTACAGTATGAGGTGACATGTTGTATACTGTACTTACACTTTGTGTGCTTGGAATGTTTGTGCCTTGTTGTGTTCACACACACCTCAAAACAGTCAGTTTTCAACTTTTCCTCAAACTTTCCTAGAGATAACTTGAAGCCAATCTCTTTCAAAATCTAGAATGCAAATGTGGACAAATAGGAAAATGATTTACCTATTAAATGTATCAATATTTGAAATACAAAACGGCTGATATTCCAATGTCAACTCTATGAGAAAAATTTAGATTTTTTATTTTCACGAAACCCAGATGGTGTAAACTTCCTTACTCCAGAAGCTTTGAAATTAGTCCAGGCATGCAGTCTACTAGCAAGGCATTGTAAAAATTTGAAAGTCTGGTAAAATCTGGCCCTGAAACACGTATGCCACCTGATGCAGAATACCTGAAACATTATTTTCAACCATTTATACAGCAAATGAATACATCCATTTGTTATCCCATTCAATTGCTCTTTATGCCAATCTTGCAGATTCGCATTTGGATGAACAGTGATATGCCAGTGCAGGTAGACGGAGAACCTTGGATGCAGCTTGCTGGACAAGTTGTGATCACCAGGTCTGCTTTACAGGTATGGACAACCACCCCCACCACCGCCTTTTACTTTCAGCTCGTCTTTGATTTTGAAAATCAGACACACTCCTCAGTAAGAGTTTAGTCGCATTCCTCCCTACATTTACGTGTATTGGTGAAGAATAATTTTTGCATTGTAAGTGAAAACTTTAGTATGAAAAAAGAAGTTAGGTTATCCCAGACCTTTGCTACTCAGATTTTCAGTGTATAGTTAAATCATGTGGATTATGAATTTTTTATTTCAACTTCCAGGTTCAGTCTTTTGGCCTCAGGAAAAAATGCAATCTTCTTTCAACATAGTTGCATTCTCTACTCAACTAATACTTTCGTTGCTAGATCTCCTACATTCCTTAGCGTAGAACACTAGTCTAGTAGAAGCCTAGAGTCTCGTAGATTTTTCTTTCCACCTGCATGTGACTGTCACATGACTAGAAAGTTTATCACATGACTCTCCACCTCCAATGCTCGGCTTTATCTTGTGACTGTCCTTATCCAATGACAAGTGTCTTTCTTTAGACGTAGTTTCCTCATTGATTACTCAGCCTAACTGTGAGATTTAATCTTTTTGAGTATTATAGTTGAAAAAAACGAGACTTTCAATATTTCTTTTTAACAAAAGACAAGAAGAGGAGTAAGGGAAAGTGTATTGTGTACTGAAATAGAGCCATTTAGGTATCAACTTTGAAACAGATTTTACTTTCAAGATTGGTACAGAGGGCCCGTCGTGTTTCTGTTACGGGATATCACGGTGGGCAACTGGGAAAATTTGAATCTCATGGGAGAAGAGAAACGAAATGAAATTTATGCATAGACATGCTACTCGGACAGATAACGGAGTAGCTTTAGTTGATATCCACAGTGTGGCTGAGTATTCTCCGGTCACCCTCCATCTTAGTATCTTGCTGTTTGTGCTCGTATGCTTGATCCTTCATGTTCTAATATCTTTCACCACCCCTTTTTCTGTAGGCAACGATGTTGAAGAAGGCCAAGATACAGCGAAGAAACACAGACCCTCAAATTAATTGCTAACACCTCTCCAACCCATATCTTTATCACCTAGGCTACAATGCTTAAGAAATCAAAACTGAAGATCAAACGAAGAAACACTGAACCGACCATACTTAACGCCACGTCACCAACTGAAGACAGACGGTCGCCAATCGACGGAGATCCCAGGAAAACCGAACCGCCCCGACTGCTCGCAGTCCGAAGTGAGGAGCTTAATAAAGTGTAGGAGGAACCCAGAAGATGTTTAAAAACAAAACAAAACAAAACACAAAAAACCAGTGGTGCTGTTTTTGTCGGACATACTCAGCATGTAGGTTGTATCGACTACTTAGAAATCTGACTTTAGATCTGTTGTAAGCAGTAGAAACAAGGGCTCAATACCAGTTCACAAGACAAAAAAAACATACAGATCAAAATGGTTGGAGGATTTAACCGCTGGTGATGGAATTATTGTAGTTCTAGTAGCGACTTAAACTTTAATCGGAGTAGCTGAAGACAGCTGTAATACCGTAATATAAAATATCTTATTTCAGTCCAATTTACTCCAAAAAAAAACAAAAAAAAGGTTCTTTATGACCACTGTAAAGAGAACACTAGGCTTACTTTCTTGTAAATATTCTGTTTAATAATCTTAAATTCCAGTGTGTTTGAATTTGCCCATCTATCACAGCCTAATGTATACCATAGTTTGGGGTCAAAGGTCAGAGGTGAAAAGACAAAAAAGGGCTCGGAAAAAAAGAACACCCAGTAGTGTTTGTAAATGAGTCTATGGAAATGTACACTGACTACCACTAAATCTAGAACAGGCCTTGGCTCTACGATTCACCGTCTTATACTTGACTGTCAAAATTTATCTACAGACCATGTTGGTCCCAAATTTTCTGGCTATAGTTTTAGAAGCAGGCATCTAGTGGCCATAGTTATAATTTTTTCTTCCCTTGTTCATTTGATGTACAGATCTCTAACCTAATATTGTATTTAAAGAGGTTATCTATCAGAAACAAAATATTTATTATAAAGTGCTTTCAGTCTCCATTAGAGAAACTAAAATATTTCCTTGAATGTGTTTTAGATTTTCTTCCTTCTTTGCAATAATATCACTGAGTTTAGGACAATGCAAGAGATACATGACAAGTTCCTGAGAGCTGTATTGATAATTCCAACATTCCTGTGTGGTTCTCTATAGCTCCCTTAAGTGAATGAAAGTTTTTCACACCAGTCCAATCACTGCAGTGTGCAGTGTGCAGCCCACTCCTATACATGTCGACTTTGTTACACGTCAGTCCACAGGGGATTTACGTCTCAGTAGTTATGTACACATAAATCAACTCAAGTTTAACATCACGATCAGCTAATGTGCGCATGAAATGATCACATTGAGTTCAGATCCACAGATTGCAAATCTGTTCAAGATGAACCACAGGTGTGTGTTGAAAAAATATATGCAGCAGAGAAAAATGAAGCAGTTTGTTTGCAATCCATGCAAAAACTACTCTTTTAATAGTCGATTGTGTAAATATCTAATCATTCATGAATACTGATGATGATGATATGAAAGGCAACACTTTTCAAAAGTGTCAAGAAACTCTGTGATTTATCCAGCAGGAGAAGGAAACGATTTTCAGAATTTTAAATCAAGAGCGAATTGCTTCATTAATGTTTGCAAACTTAAGATCCTTGAATATAGGATATTTGCCTGTAAACCTTGCTGCCCTACCCTCCCTGTGTGCATGGGTCATCCTGGTCTTCTCCTTCTCTCAAGTTCTGATTCCTACCAGGCCCAACTGTTATTTTTCTCAAGCTTTATTGCCGCATGTAAAAGTGGGATTGTAGGGGTAAACAGAAAGAGATAGAGCATTAAAGGTATACTGTCACCTGTTCCAATTTTGCCACAGTTAACCATGGAAAGAGAAAATCTAACCAATCACAGATTTTAAGCGGGTGGCCGCTTTTAAAAAACAGCGCCCTCACATGGGCATTTTGGATACCAAGGAACGCCCCTTTGACCATATATGGACATATTTAGATTACAGATGACTGTATACCTTTAAAGTAGAATGTACCTCGGGACAGATATTCAGACTCAATTTTTTACAAAACTCTTTTGCTCTACAACTTGTGAGGGTTCATTTTGAAGCTCTTGGTGTAAGAAAAATTTATACAGTCTTATTTATTTGAAAATAAAAATTTTATTTTTCTCCATAGAGCCATTTTGAACTTTTAAAATCGATTATTTTTAGATACTTTGTTTCTCTAGTACCAAATTTCGCACTATAACCCCTGATTTTTATTCTTGATTTTTGACAGAGGATGGTTTGACGTCTCCTTAAGGAGAGTTTGAGCAAAAGTTTAGGTCTTATAATTTCAAGGAACCACTGCCTTAATAGATGCTGCAGGCAGAACTCATAAAAAGACAAAAGTGTTCTTTGTACAAAGTCACTTCGGTCACAAAAACTTGTGTGAATAGTAGAGTCAAAATCTGTGGAGCAGAGCTTTCAACAGGAAGTACACAAGTCATACTGGCATTTTGTTAGGCCAAAGAAAAAAATTGTGTTGTTCCGATAACCCGACCTACCCTATTTTTAGCCAGCCGACCCTAAACTTTTTAGAGCTAGGTAAACACGAAAGTAAAAATCAAAGAAAGAAAAAACCTGTAAAATCACATGTTCGTTACCTGGCATTTTTTTTCGCTTGAATGAGGATGTCTTTTCTGTTTTTATTCCTTTTATTTGTATGATACGTTTTCCTGGAGATGTTGTGGCTGGTGTTTGACCACCCTGAAAAGTGCATATTAAAATATGAATATATTTTGGAAAAAAAAATCCCTGCTGACTACTACCTACCCTATTTTTGAAAACCATGTTATCAGAACAGCACGATTTATTTTTTTTGGCCTTATACAGAGCGACATAATCAATTCATGAAGGTTGTAAAAAAATAAGACAAGAAGAAACTTGAATCAAAGGTGAAATTTGGTGAAGTAGCCAATGCATGGCTTGACTTGACTCTCATTGCTCTTTGCTTTGTATTTAGATTCCCTGATAGCTTTACCAATGTTTCTCAGATCCATGTGTTTATTTAGAACCGCCCAGTTACTGTAATAATTTAGTGGTTAGGCCTCTACCATTTGGCGTCGGTAGAAAATGGTTGCAAAAAAGGATGATCTGGTTACAAATATGAAATATTTCAGGTATCAAACACTTGCTACAACTGTTGTTGCCAAAACAATACCCATCATCTTGATATCACTGACCTACTAAGCTAACTTATGTGTCGTTACATGCCTCACACCTTGCAAAGTATCCAAACTCCGGTCTTCAGGGTATAGCCAAAAGTCGAAACATTACATGATGTCTGCAATGTGCTCATTTCCAGCCGGTCATTGGTGAAAGTGACTGGGCTGTTCACTAAAGTGTGGTGGGAATTTTTTTTTTATCAAAACGTCAAAGGAGTTTCTCATCCACCCATGGAGGAGGTAACACTTGTTTATTTATTCCCAATCCCTGGCCAGGCTGCCTGTCATTGATGATTTGCCACCATTTTGAAATAATTTTGAACACCTTGCTTTTTGTCAGCCACAAGTTACTGTGTCACCTTGAAGAACATTGAGACCCATGCTCAGAGAAGGAAGAGGGCAGGCAAGGTCATTTAAAAGTTTCACATACCTCAAATTTCACCCATTTACCACCAAATTGTGGTACCAGCCTTGTTTTCTCTATTGGGTAAAGTTGGAATTATTAAGAGGACAGTTGGTGTGAAAGGAGGAAGAGATGCGCCATCATGTGAGAGGACTTGTAAAGCAAGTACATGTACCCATTGCAGTAATATGTAACTACTAGCCCATGTTAAAAACTCATTCTATGACAGCAGTTGTTATTAAGCTTCACCAGTACTTTAGTCCGTTTTTGAAGTACAAGCAGCTGTTTGGAACCATTTCAAAAGTGGCAGACTTTACCTTTTTTTTCTGCTCCTTGCATGGAGGCTGCTCCAGTATTTTGCTTTTTAGTGCAAGGGTGGAATGGCATGACAACAACTCAGGCTACAGTTTAAACGACAAGGGACAAAAAAAGCAGGGTACAGCAAGTCATTTAAAAAAGTACTAGCTTTAATATAATAAGCATTGTGTCAAGTCACAGTGCCAAGTGTGACGACACATACTGCTATATACACCTAACTACACAAACACTTGTACATACATACACGTATGCACATTAACTTGTGCCGACATTGAAAAACACACCATGTGCAATATGTTATTTCTTATGCAGTTTTTAAAACCTTTTAATTTATGCAATAGATAGTGTGTTTTCCTAGCTAAAACTTGCTGCAGCCAATTGCTCATGAATAAATTGACCCCAGAATGGTGGGTAGATATGCCTAAACGTTGGCATTGTGGGGACCATAGTGTTAGGGTCTGCTCATTTTCAAACCAAGTGTGTAATTTCTTCTCTAAATTGAAATCTCAACTCAGATATTACTTGACTTTGAGAAGACATTGAGAAATGCAAGTAATCAATTTATCGCTGCATTCTCTCTTTCGAATCTTTTGAGAACTGCATACTGTTGCACTGTGGGTAATTCAGCTGCATTCTGGGTAATTCCAAGGACTGAGAGAAAAGGTGTAACAACTCAACAGAATTATATTTGTGGACTTCTCGATTTTTAGTCAATTTTTTTAGACTTGTTATTTTAAGTCAATTTGGGTATACAAAAAGGCAGCTTCGACATTACCATAACATATAAGTTTTCCTGTATCTTTCATAAACTGCAGACGCCTTCCAGTGACTCTATTTACTACCAAAACTTTGACTTTGACACACTCAAAGAAGGATATGTTAGAAATCAAAGCAAGCACCAGCAAATGTGATGATTTGCTTACAGGAAAGGTAGATAATGTTTCTGTATAGAGAGTATGTCCTTTTGAAGTCCAGATATTTGTAACGTTATTTTTCAAATTAGGATGAATTGGCAGACTTGCAGTCATGTAGAAATCAATGGAGAAAAAAAAAGAAAAAAATTCTAAAAAAAATTTGAAATCCTCTGGTCATTTAAAGCCTTGTTACATCCATAATCATGAAGAAATACGTTTTGTCACCTTTTTATCCAGATATTTGTTCTAATTTTGAGACAATTTTGAATGTTATCTGTTTGCTTCATTTCTTTAAATTGGCCATGATATACCGTCACCTTGTGAACATGTTGACTGTTAGATTAGCTTCTCAGTTCCAGTTGGCATTTGAGCTCTTACCAGAAATTATACCTTTGACCAATCACCACAAACCTTGTACGTTTTGTTGCTTCATGGGAAATGCTTGTCGAGAAAGACCTCTCCTGATTGGCTACAAATCACAGACACTGGAAATATATCTGTTCCCAGTTTTTTTTTTTGCATCCACAAACAAATCCATGCCTGGCTGGTCATTTGTTTATGCACTGGCTTTTCTATTCCCTGTTTTAAAGAAGTCAATGCTTAGAGTGACAAGGTGTAAAAGAAAAGAAGTGTGGATGGACTAATTTTTGAATGTTAACACCATCAACTATTCGTTTATCTTGCATTGTCCTCGTGTGAGCCGAAAATTTTGTTCCATAACCCATTATCTCTTGAAAATTGATTTCCTTTTTCATTCAAAATGTGGGGTTGTATTTGTTTAGACTTCCAACTCCTTTTTTCAAAAAACATACAAAACTTTTACTGCATAGAAGTAATAAATTGCATGTTTCAGGAAGTTTTGCAAAAATTTCATAGACAGTACATGGCTGATCTGGTACCTTTGTCAACTTTGGCCAGTGTTATTTCCTCTTACATATTTTTTTTTTCATTTTCACATGAACTATTTCAAATATGAGCACTTTGATTTTATTCCCCTTGAAAAATGTAAATGTTCAGGAAATATTAGGAATGAGAATTCTGCTCTTCAATTCTTACTTCTAGTCTCTGTACTTGCACCTTATTAAAGTATTTCTGTGTACAATAAAAATCTACTATAAAGAATTTTGCATTCCGTCTTTACGTGTGTGTAGTTGAGAGGGGTTGAAGAAATGAGCAGATGTAGATATGCTTTCTATTCTACAGTAATCTGCCATACTACAGTATACCTCCATTTTGCATTTATCAACCATGCTTAAAGTATATCACCGCCCTGTAGTTATCTGCCATGCCACATGTATATCTCCATTCTGCAGTTATCTGCCATGCTACATGTATATCTCCATTCTGCAGTTGTCTGCCATGCTACATGTATATCTCCATTCTGTAGTTATCTGCCATGCTACAGTATAACTCCATTCTGCTGTTATCTGCCATGCTACATGTATATCTCCATTCTGTAGTTATCTGCCATGCTACAGTATACCTCCATTCTGCTGTTATCTGCCATGCTACATGTATATCTCCATTCTGCAGTTATCTGCCATGCTACATGTGTATCTCCATTCTGCAGCTATCTGCCATGCTACAGTATACCTCCATTCTGCTGTTATCTGCCATGCTACAGTATATCTCCATTCTGCAGTTATCTGCCATGCTACATGTATATCTCCATTCTGCAGTTATCTGCCATGCTACAGTATATCTCCATTCTGCAGTTATCTGCCATGCTACAGTATACCTCCACATTGCAGTTATCTGCCATGCTACATGTATATCTCCATTCTGCAGTTATATGCCATGCTACAGTATATCTCCATTCTGCAGTTATCTGCCATGCTACAGTATATCTCCATTCTGCAGTTATCTGCCATGCTACAGTATATCTCCATTCTGCAGTTATCTGCCATGCTACATGTATATCTCCATTCTGCATGTTATCTGCCATGCTACATGTATATCTCCATTCTGCAGTTATCTGCCATGCTACATGTGTATCTCCATTCTGCAGCTATCTGCCATGCTACCGTATACCTCCATTCTGCTGTTATCTGCCATGCTACAGTATATCTCCATTCTGCAGTTATCTGCCATGCTACATGTATATCTCCATTCTGCAGTTATCTGCCATGTTACAGTATACCTCCATTCTGCAGTTATCTGCCATGCTACATGTATATCTCCATTCTGCAGTTATATGCCATGCTACAGTATATCTCCATTCTGCAGTTATCTGCCATGCTACAGTATACCTCCATTCTGCAGTTATCTGCCATGCTACAGTATATCTCCATTCTGCAGTTATCTGCCATGCTACAGTATATCTCCATTCTGCAGATAGCTGCCATGCTACATTGTATTTCCATTCTGCATTTATCTGCCATGCTACATCTCCACTTTGCATTAATCTGCCATGTGACAGTATATCTCCGACCATTCTGCTGGTGTCTGCCATGCTACATGTAGGGGTATATCTCTTGTTTTGTAGTTATCTGCAGTACCACATGCATTGTACTGCATGTAATCTACAAATTGCTGTGACACACATTGAATATTCAGCACCAAAAATCGTGAAGTGGTAGGTTGGAATTTGAGAAAAATGAGGGACAGTGGATGATTTAGTATTGAGAGGAAGAGATTGAGAGATTTGATTGGTTGTAGCGAGACAATGACAAGGTAGCAATTAACAAGCTGAGCAAAAATATTCAGTATTTCAAATGCATGTTTGAATTCTATAAAATCAGTTCTTACTCTCATCCTGCAGAACTGGTATGACAAGCCATAGGCGTTTGAAAAATTTGTAAGTCTGTCGTCAGTAATCTTATCGTTAGCATATGTGAATTATATGATGGTTGTTAAATAGTAAGTACTATGTTGTATGGCAGCTCAAAACGTGGCAGGGATATATGGGGCTCTCTGTGCCTGCTCTGTGACTAAAGAGAAATGTCATTCACTGAGTTACACACAAGTTAGTGAGCAAAGAGTTTTCCACATTAACATGGGAGATTACAAACCAGTAAATGAAGGGCTGGTTTGACAAGATGAAAATTTGGCATTTTGTGATTTGGAAATAACAAGAAACTGCATTTTACAAGCAAAACAAAAACATTGGAAAATACAATGGAAGATCCAGGCTAAGGAGCTGGAAGTTGGGAAAATTTTCTGTACTGTCCCTTTAGTGACAAAATGTCCAATGTACTACACGTGTTCTATCAGTCTTCTGCTGTGTGAATGGTATTTCACAAAACACAAATCCAGGAATCTTCTTTGGTTTGTTCTCTCATACATGAAATCTTGCAGACATCTTCAGTGATACAGAACCAATTTTTTTCACAAAATTCAAACTTAGTGAAAGGTACACAAGTCTTTCTGATTGGTGAATCTTCAAACTGGGGAAACAACTTTCCAGAAAGGCGACAGAAATTTCACTAAATTTTCAGCAAATTTCAATATCAGCTACACAATACTTCAAAAGCAACTGGCTCCACTGGGCGATGACACCACAAGATACAGTTTTTTGCAGGGAATGACTGATCAATTAACATGTAGCAGAGTTAAATATTTCACAAGCCAAGTTGGTGGTAACTTTAACTTATACATATACTGTTCATGTACTTCTCGCGTGTAGAAAAACTTGCCAACAACACAAAGCCCTGTAATCTTAAAGTTTATGCAAAAACTTAGTAAAAGATACCTGTATAATACCTTTAGACTTCTTTTTGGTTTGCCTACATCAGCTTACCAAATTGTAGCAATTTAATACTTTGGGTGCTGTAATTGTTCCCACCACCATTTTAGTGCAACATTTTTACCAACTTTTATGAATTTTTATGATAATTTTTGGACCAAATGGACATTACATTTCATTGGCTACAGTTTGTTATCAAACTTTTGACAAAAATCTGAAAAAAAAAATTGACTGGAGTGTACAAAAATTGACTTTGGCGCTCAAAGGGTGAAAGGATAATTTCAGGTACTGAGTACGTACGTAGGTGGAGTCTGAAGATGACAAGTGTTCTAGAAACAAGTGGGTATGAATGGTAGGGCAGGAGATGCTTTCACCACTCTACAGAGATCATGTACAGCAGTGTCATACATAGCAAAACCCTGTTAGTTTCCCATGGCAAAATCGATGGGTAGAAATGGAGCAAAAAGACATACAGCCCAAGTAAAGTTCTGTGTACAGTCTTTGCTAGACTTTATAGCATTGGGACAGCATGGCTAAAATACTACTGGAACAGAAACACAAAAACTGGACATTTTAAAATATGCTACAGAATTTGTGTGAGGTAGGAATTTCGGCACATGTAATAACATTAATATTCAATGATAGTCAGAATGGTAAGAAGAGAATAATCAATAATCAGAAGTAACAACTGTATCTATGAGAAAAAGTCACAAAAACATACTTCAGTGGAGAGACACGGTACACTTTATTGCCATTGAAGTAACAGAAACATTGACAATACATTTCGTAAGATCTGGTATAAACGGGTTATCTAGTAGTACATTTGAGCACATCAAAAACATAAGAGACTTAGAAACATCACCACAAGACCATGATCTGTTCAGATCACTATCTAAAATAAGTGTTTGCTATTCAAAAAGCCTACAATTTTTCTTTTTCTCACCACAAAATCATTCAGAACATTCACCACTCTGTGGAGCTGTATCCCCTTACTTGTCAGGTCTACTAATAAAGGAATTGCTACACTTCAATAGCTCTCCAGGGGACAATTTAAATAAATGTGCATATATATATATATATATATATATATATATATATATATATATATATATATATATATATATATATATATATATATATATATATATATATATATATATATATATATATATATATATATACACATACACACGCATACATACAGTTTCTGAATGTTGCCCATCTTTGCTTCATACCTCAATGTTTCCGTCGACATAAGGGCTTTCCTTGGCATGGATGAGTGGGGGGTTTCTTGAATAGAGTGTCTCTAACCTAGGCTTCACACAACATCTAATGCTCAGCAAAACTTGCCCACAGTTAAGAATTTCCATACCAATAACTGGCCAAAAGACATGAATTGACAACTGCACAGGGTACAACAATAACACGGTCCTACCTGAATGTTACTACTATTCCTTGTATAAATAATTAGTGTAACATTTCGCAGAAGAACTAAATTATGGAATCCCTAAAGTAAGTTGACTGAAGATGAAACTTTAATATAGCACACCAAGTCCTCATGAATGTCTCAACCTTGTGCAGTACTTTAAAATGTACAGTTGTGTCTCTAAACAAGTTTTCCTATTAAATTGGAGCGGGGCCTACAAACAAATTGCTAAACAAAATTATACTCGTCTATTATACTTTTTATAATTTCATAACTTCAGTTATTTAAACATTATCTTTTTTCCCAGAAGTTAATAATTATTCACATTTTCCGTCGGTACATACCACCCTTGAAAATGAATGAAAATGCTGACAGTCCAGCAAATTTACAGTGTGTAGTCTTCCTTCTGCCTGCGCATTCCTAGTTTGTCAAACCACAGCTATACATTTACATTGCAGCTGTATTGAGGTCGAATTGGACATTTAAAACAAATCATTTAAATTAAAATTTTGTGTTTGGCAACCTTTGTGCATCTGTACAGGCCTAAGAATGTCTTCTTATCTTCAGAGAAAAAGAAGAAATTTTTGTGGTTTTCGTTAGAACATTTGTAAATCGTGTGCTCTGATAAACTGGAATGCGCATGCTGGAAGATGATAAGCTGCTTATTCGCGTTGAATGCCAGTTTGTTTCAGCTGTAAAAGTATGGACCTCATGCGAGACACATCTCGTGTGGTTTTGTTATTTTTAGGGTTGAAGTCACATAAACGCGCCACTCTCTCCCACTCTTGTCCGGGAATGGTCTCGTCACGCTCTTCAATAAATGCTTCCTCGGTAGCCCTGGGCAATGAAAACAAAACAATGGTACAAAAAAATTATATGTTGGCTGTTATTACATTCCAAATATACCAAGGCAGGCATTGACTGATTTGTGTACAACAAAATACTTGACGCTCTAAGGACAGCAATAAGCATTTTAGTCTTTAATGGATGGATGCTATTCCCAGTGAATGCCCTAGAAATAACTATGATGAATGATACTTGTTAACCCTTTGAACCCAGCTCGGAAAAATCTGTATGATGTCATAGGTCACCAGGAGGTCAGGGTGCAAAGGGTTAACTCCACTCAAATCATGTAGATTTTATTATACAATTTAAAATACACCACAAGGTAGTGACAAGAGGCTGTTGACAAAATACAAATAAAATCAATATTGAGTTTTAGTATGATTTTCGGCAAATTTAATAACATCTGCTATTGTTTTGGGCAGGAAAATCATAATCATTAACCACACAAGGGAAAAAAAGAATTTGTCATATCACTGCGCATGGACTCTGAGGTTAATTACATACCTTATATGTATTGTTTCAATCATGCTTAGCCTTCCTTGATGAATAACATTTTCTGTTTTTGTGTGATCACATTATTTTCATAAAGGTACCTTACTTTCAACGGCAATCACACAATGACAACCTGCCTTTTACCTGTTTACATAAATTTCCTGTGCACAGGTCTACACTTACCACACAGAACAATAGGTTTTGGCTAAACCATAGCGGTGGGAGGGTTAAAAGTTCGGAATAACACTAAAAATTCCAAATTGGTATATGTTCTCTATTGGCAAGTTATACATTCCTATCTATGCCTTATGACATACTGCAGTACCCAAAGTATTTTATTGATCTTGCTCTCTTATATCACATACTGTGGTAGTTACATTTCTACATACACTTCACTGGAATGTAGAGCAGTAAAGTAATCTGTTCATATATATTTCTTGATCATGAGATTGCTCAACCCTTTCACAACTATGGTTTGAACCAATCCAATTGTTTTCTATGGTAAAGTTGGACCTCTAGTCAGGGAAATGGGGTGAAAAGGTTAAACTTACCGATTTGATGCTACTGTTTTCTGTAACTGTTCATCTCGCTGTCTGTACCAATCTTCCAATTCCTTTTTCGCAATTTCTCTCCATTCGGTTTGTTTCTTTTCAGATTCAGCATCTGAATGAAAAACAATTTCACCTTACTTCAGCTTCCTACTAAACTTGTCAGTTAACCCTTTGAGTGCCAAAGTCGATTTTTGTTGCATTTATACTATACAACACCAACAGTTTCTTTCAGATCTAGACAATTTTTGTCAGATTTTTCCAAAAATTTTGGTCAAAAAGTGCATTCCATTAAAATTTATGTCCATTTGGTCCAAAATCATGGAAAAAATAACAGAAAAATTCATAAAAATTGATAACTTAAAATGTTGCACTAAAATTTTGGAGGGAAAAAATTATGGTACTACAATCTTAAACTACAGCAACTGACTGATCTGAAGTGCAGGTATGGAAACCATGTGAGGCTTTATGAAGTCACCTAATATCTTCTGCTCTCACATCCTGGTATATTGGATATGCCAATTCTTTGTTCTAGAGACTATCACTGAGGTTTCTTTCATTGAAAGGGGATGCCTTGAAGCAGAACTGTAATGATATATCCTGGTTTCTAAGTCTCCTCGTGTCATTTGATGAATGGTGCAAACTTTGGTAATGATTAACCTATCAACACCTTGTACTACCATCATACAGGAAAACAGAAAATGACATAATATGGGTACTGCCTCACACATAGTAACTCTGCAGAATGAATCAGTTTCTGAAGTTCTCAGAATGATCAAAAAATGTAAACCAGAAAACATTCAGCTTTCCTTTTACACAACTTCACAGGATATTCATTGTTGTTAAACAATGTCAGGCAGTGATATAAATAGCTACTGTTTGGCTAAAAAGCTAAAAAGGTGATCTTTTTTTAATTTGGGTTTCTAAGATATTATCAAACGACTTAAATAAAGCCTTGTACATGTGCACTGAATTTTAAAAATATTGCAGTCTGCAAATTATGGTATCTTAGCTAAACATTTCATAAAAAGGGGCTTGTTTCAATCAATATCAGTGTAATAGGACATAAGAAAATTAGGGGCGGATCACTTTAATAAGATTGAGTTTATATGTGAGTGACGGAAATGCCTAAAAACTCCCCTTTTCTGCCTTTTTCATAGCAACATTCTGAGCAATATGTTTGGTCTACACCACACAAAGCCGTGTGACGTCCGGTGGAGATGAGGTAAATTTTTATCAATTGTACTGCAATACTGACCTTTCTGTTCTAAGAGTTCTTTTTGTTCTTCTCGCCATCGTTTGATTTTCTCTGGTTCTTGCCGATGGACATCCATCTGTGATATTGCAGAATAGTTGTCTGTTGGCCCATTGGACTGCGGCACCTACAAATTTCATGTAAATCAAAAAAGAAAAATTATAAAGTTATCACTTCGTTTCATTTGAGATTCTCTTGGATAGGACCTCCATTATTTGTGTGCTACCACAGTGACAGAATCCTTGTAAAATATGCATCAAAATTCAAGTAGTTCATTTTGAGTCGATAAATTGTTTTATTTTACTTTTATAAAGCCTCATTGCTTGTGAGAGTGGGATGTGAATATGCATGTTTGTCTCTGTGCGCGCACACGTGAGAAGAGAGAGAGAGAGAGACAGAGACAGACAGACAGAGACAGAGCAATTATGATTGTGTACACGTCCCCGCTTGAAATTTTAAAGTTAATTGTTATGGTGTGAAAAAATGATACCAGATTCTAAAGAAACATCACCTCATCTCCAATACCAGCATCCGTTGAAATGAAGTCGATGTTATCTTGCACTGGAGCAGCTGCTGTAAATACAGAAATGAAAAATTTGTGAGAATAAATAAATCAAAATTATTCATTGGGCTTTCATTGTAACATTCGACAAATGTACGGTCGACGAGATGTCATAATAAAGAAATACGCAGCTTCTAACAATAGACGCTTTATTCTACGACTTGATCAGTTTGACAGATATTGACTCAGGACTGGGGCTGACGATGGATTTCAAAAAATCAATGACTGCAATGTAATATAATATCCCGAACTTTCACAACAAAGCATCTTTGAAAGAAAAATAATTAATATACGAACGACTCAGCCGGTACACGTGTAGTACATTGCTTGGCGACAATAATGAAAGTTTCCCATTTACAGTAAACGTACTCTTGAAATTAACGATACAAGTTACAACGCAGTCCACTGACTAAGTTATTGCATTGATTCATCCATAGCCATGGCTAGCCAGTGGTTATTTCCATGAATTTGGCAGAAAGATGGCGTCGACCGAGAATGTCTCTAGCTCCACCCTCTCTCACTCTTCAATTAATTTACGACACACCAACTTTCATTCGATAATATTGCGCAAAATCAAGGATTTTTTCACATTTATACGATATCGTCAATATTACGGTTTGAATAATGTATTTTCGAGCTCATTATGTTTTCTGAGTACAATATTTGGTCAGTGCCACGCTGGAGCACGGTCGAAGGACTTGACACCGGAAACGCCCTATTTTACCTTCGGCTGGTTGTTCCCCCGCTGGTTCCGACGAATTGATTTCGAAAGAATCGTCTTCTATACCAGCTAGTTGGTCTTGTTCCCTCGCCAGAAAAGCTGCTGCTGGGTCCTCTTCGACTCCAGAGTCGGCATTTTGAGGTTGGTCATCTCCGAGAAGGTCCGCCATTTTGTCAATGTGAGATCATTGAAATTCGAAAGAAGGGGGTGGGTTCGGTAGTAATCGGAAATATTCGGATTTATAACGAAACGAGAAACAGAGCTGACGAGGGCGCCCTTTCTAAAAACACAACAGCGTGCGGTGGCGTGCAGCATAATTAACTGGGACAGGTGATGAAGGAAGCAATCACATATATTTACGTACATGTGTTTCACAATGGATCCTCTTTTTTTAGGGTTTGTGGTTTCACAGTTATTATAAATGTGTATTGTAAAATGGAAACATACAAACGCGAGCGTAAGTTAGTGTATTGCTACACAAAACAGATACTGAAAAAGAGAACTTTACTGTTACTGAAACTGGACGCACCAACTTTATTTCCTCCGTTGCTATACAAGACAACAATTGGAAGGTGACAAAATAAATGAACCTATTTTTTCCAAATATGAAGAAAATAAAGACATAAATAAATACAAGATCAGAGGGTCCTTTTATAAAAACATGGTGATGTATGTAGGCACGTGTATTATTGTATAATAGTGTCTTGTGTCTTGTACCAAAAACTTTGAACAGCTTTGCGAGCATTCCTATCAACACACATTAACAAATATAGGCCTCTGTTGAGAAATTAAATTCTCCAGTGTTTGACTTTTCAGCATGCTTAAATACAAAGAAAAGGAAGCTGTATTTGATACCCGCAGAAAGAAAAAATACGGAGAAAGGTTGATGAAATATAGGGTATGTTACAGATGCTGCACAGTAATCTGTTATAGGTTTCCAAATTTATCTGTCTCCAAAATGATTATATCCATTACTCTGTGCCACCAATATGATGTAGCTTTAAATTGTAGAGGGGAAATGACATATACTTAGCAAGACGTGCCTCAGTCGAATATATACTCAGGATACAGTTTGAGGGACAATTTAAGCTCAACGGCATCCTTTTATGTACAATAAAGTCTTTTGTCAACGTTCTGATGACATTGAAAAATTTCATCTAAATGTCATTCAAAATTTACTTTGTCCACGTAACTTTTTTGGAACGCCATCCTAGTTTTTCTTAAAAACACATTTTCTACAAAAAGACCGTATCGTATGCACTTGTCCAGCATGTATATTTTAACATATCAATCTTGTCCTCTCAAAAAAGTTGCCTTCCATTTCGAAGGAGACAATAATGTGAAATTCTATTATATTTTCATCGTTTCTATTTTCTTGTCGTTCTGCAAAAAGTTGGTTCACACACAAAATACATAGTCTTTTGCGTTTATCCGACTGTTTTGAACCTTGCGGGATGGGTTTTCTTTGCCGTTACCTTTTTCAGATTCGCCTAGTACCTTTGTTTGAGATTGGCCCGTTCTGCAATGCATGTCCTCAGTGAGCATAAACCATATATGCTTGCGTCTCTTCAGAGTTAGTTCAAATGGCGTGACATTGTCATTGGCTCCATGGAAGCCAAGGGAAACCAAGGTAATAAGCATTGAATGACTTCAATATTGCCGAAACTTCCCCCAGCTAAACTATAGACAATTCCCTTTGGAATGATCAAAATACAAATCTTCGTTCACCGTGTAACGTTTACCCAAAACGTGAAATTACATTAAAATGAACTCCATCTCTGTGTTAGCTCTATGGGGTAAAAGTAAATTTTCGATTTTCACAAAAATAAAACTATGAAACATCTATCTTCTCCAAGAATTTCAAAATGACCCCCCACACACCAGCTGTAGACCAGAAAAGTAATTTTTTGAGATTCCGAATACCTGCAAGTCCCCGAAGCGCACTGTACCTTGATTGTTTGTCACAGCATGAACCATGATTAACTGATTAAACAAACTACATGTACGAGGGAAATCTCTTCGTAACACCGAGTGACACGAACAGAAAACGGTTTATGTACTGTGATAATCTTCGCGCCTATCTATCAGAATCTCCCACGTCCGCATCTTTTTATTTCCAAAAATGACGGACTTGTGAAAATAAAAGCGCATTATTTATATGATGAACTGCAACGTAAAGGATGTGGGAATATCGAAAGAACACACACGAGGAAAGGAAAGTATTAAACTATGTTGCAACCAAACGTCTTGGTTGTCTATCTCTGCATGGTTTCCATCAAAGTTCCCTCGAGGGTGATCACATGCAGAAGTTTAATGTTTATATTGACTGTTTGGCTTACGCCTGTGTCGCTAGTTGCTGCAGCTGATTCCAGCAGTACCCACAAGCGCTCGGAAAAGTGACCGCTTTAGTTGAATACCTTTCTTTACCATACTACTACAGGTTAGGCGTTCGCCTTCCCGAGCACCCGTGGCAATACGGAGATCTGAGGATCTGATAATGACTTATGACAGAAGTCCGTAATAATGTATTATTTATTATAATTTATTGTTATTGACAATGATACAATCTATTTAGTTTATATTGACGAAAAATGATGAGATATGTTTACTGTGTATCAGTCCTGTGACGCGCCCTTATTCCAAAATGAAAAGTTACCATTTTTAAACATATATTCTTCAATTGATTGAATAAACTTGTCGAATAAATTGTTTACTGCGGTAATCTTAGCAGATTACAGCTCTAATTTTTCTCTACATTTTTGTTTCTCCATTCAGCCAGAGGGATCAGTTATTGGAAAGTTTAAATTTTGTCTTTCAGATGTTGGGCATGAAAGTACAACATTTTCGAAAAAAGGTGACATTTATGGACTTCAACTCAAGGGGGCGTCATAGCCTCGAAAAGGAGTTGCAGCTTCTCGATCACAACGGGACCAGAGAGAGAGAGAGAGAGAGAGAGAGAGAGAGAGAGAGAGAGAGAGAGAGAGAGCGAGCAGCGCATATATATAGTTAGGCTGTATTGAATTTCGCAGCGCATACTTTGTTCTTTTCTGCAAATACTATCAACAATACAACAATAACAACGATAATAAAAACAACAACAAATTTACAGAGTCCAAATACATTTTTATTTTTCTCCATTTTTAAATATTTAATCATCATCATCATCAATGATCATCGGAGATTGAGGACCCTATGCCCTTATTGCTTGCACAAAAATATTGACACCCCGCCTTTCTCCCTGATCAAAAGTAAGTAACCCTCCCCTCTGTCAATTAATACGCAAAAGTCAATATTTGTCCAAAAATTTCGCTTAAATTTTCTGAAAATTACGCTTGCAAGACAGACGAAGGCAAAATGGTAAGCTTAATAGGCAACTGCCGATGTTAGCGTGCAAGAAACTGCAAGCTGCAACAACAGCGTTGACAAAGATTGTTTGCATTTCTGGACACAGTATCTGGTTTCGCCCGCATGCAGCTGGATTGAGTAACGATGAACAGCTCCATATGGTGCCTGATGTAAGAATGCAAGTTTGACAATCATTCGTCTGTCATCACAGTCTGTACTGGACTCTCACCGGTTTGCTAGAAAGACCGTTGAGGGCGCATCACAGTATGGTTGGGGACAGTGCTGCGTAGCGAACGAGGGGCTGTGAGAGTCCAAGTCCGTACATGTATTTGTAGTCAGTTAGCATGGTATCGACTAAGCAATTGATTTACACCAGCAGATTGTGTGTCAAAAATGATAATGCTGACGATGTTTGTTGAAAATCCAACTAAAATGTCGTCTAGGAAAAGAAAAGTGCGCTTGTAGCAGTTGTAGGTTACAGCAACAGAAATACTGCAATCAAACCATGCCTTCTGCCCTTGAAACTAAAAAAACCTAAGTTAGGTACAAAACAGTAATATCCTACACCTACTGATCAATGTCAGTGGTGCGGGTATTTATATTGATGGTGATGGTGGTGGTGATAGTTGTGATGATGAACGACGATGATGATGAATTGATGATGATGATGATGATGATGATGATGATGATGATGATGATGATGGTAGTATTGGTGGTGGTGTTTGTGAAAGCTGTGGTGGTGACAGTGATGATGATGAAGAGAAGGGAAAGCAGAGGAGGCGGAGGAGGAGGAGGAGGAGAAAGAAGAGGGCAGAATGAGGATGTGATGATGAATAGATGTCAGTGACAGTGATGACAGTGACAGTGGTGGTGATGCTGCAGATAATGCTGTCCAGGCCCTGGCAATGTCGATCTTCGAAGACACTACACTGCTATTCACTTGAAGGAATTTCAAAAGGTCTAAATGAGGTATATCCAGTTGTACGTTCTGGTGAATGATTGGTAGAGCTGTACGTTGAGAGGAATATATTTTATAAATAATATACTACATATGCAATTCTGCACAACAATACGTAATTATTCTACCCACCGAGACATGTTTAGATTAACCATGTTCAGAAGTAAGGCATCATGGAATGACGTCATACAAGGACATGGTGGGCGTACCGTAAAGTGATTTGTATGGCATAACTTTATTGTGCTTTCAAATCGCCATCCTTGATTGAATATCAATTATTTGCTCTGTATTTTTTCAATGCCGATATTTTTGAGTGAAGATACAGGTGATTTTTTTTATCTTATCCCCAAATATCGTGTCGAAATACCTGATGATAAACCTGTCAATACATCCTACATTTGTGCGTGTTTTGTCTTATAACATCCGGGGTTATTGGACTCCGTATCCTCTGACATGTCTGTCGTGCTACAGAAACAGCTATATGAAAGCAGCAACAACAAAAACAACAACAACGTTAATATAATAACAATAATAATCGGCATCATCATGACATCAGAAGGTATTTCATTAAACATGTAAAATCCATCTCAACAATCACATCAAGGAGACCAAGTTTTACAGATAAGAGCTGTTTTATATTTACAGAATTACAGACTGAACAATTCATTCACATTCACATTGAATCACGAAAGTAAAGAGTAAAGTTTGGATTATTCAGTACATATATAGGCCTATCTATACGTTTCTCATCCTTGAATTATAAATATTATTGAGTCTTGTCCCAAAATACATTCCCCACCGAAGACACGGCCGTTCTTAATTGCCCTTGCATTGAGTCCATAGACCCTCCAAAAAACTTTTGAGAGGGTCTATGCTGAGTCTGAAATCTTTTTGTTCGCACCCTTTGGCTGACTTCAACTCTCAACTACCCTCTGCCCAGGCGCTTATGACGTCCTCCCTCTCCCACAGGCGCTCGTTCGCTGGGTAGGCTGCTAGATCGATCAATTTTCTGCTCGATCTATCTATCCCGTACTCGATATGCCCGCCACTGCACCCAATGACGCACGGTGTGAAACAGAATCACTCAATTTACACACGATCCGGGTTTTCAACTGGCCTTGCGCTCACACACTCCGAACATTCTGAACTACACTCCTATATACCTTTAACCATCTTCTCGAAAATCACGCCGATGAAAGTGTTACTTGTTAATCGGCCGTGTATTTAGGTTGCAGTGGCGGGCATGCGGCAGATCGACTGGATCGAGTACGGGATCTATAGGTCGAGCATAAAATCGAGCGAGCGCCTGTGCCCCCCCCCGGGACAATGAAATTTGCCGATATATTCTGCCCTCTTCTCACAGAGCCAACGCACGAGGAAGCCACAACTCGATAGTATGAACTCTGAAATCTACATCGAGCAACCTGCCTACCTCCGTGATAGGTTTTGTGTACGAACAATTTCAGTGACTTCACCGGAACGAACGGCAACATGCCACACCAGGAAGTCGCACAGATTTGAGCAACAGGTTGATCACGTGGAAAGGGTATTGACTGCGCTGACCTTGAAACGCGTATAGGTCATCGGCATCTGTAAGTGTTAAAATGGTTAAGTGCATCAACTGAACGAAGTACCATTTTCTTTTTGCTACATAAGCTTTCATTTGTATCCCACTCCAGCCACTCGGGTTCTGTCACACAAGTATTTGTAGTAGTACTGTAAACGATCACTCTATTGTCGCCCTGCACAACGCCGCAAGCCAATTGCGATGGTTTGGTTTAGATCAGCGCCCACTATATATAGTACTTCTCTTCACTCATGCTATAAAAACACCACGTATTTAGCTGAAATTCATTCCCTGAAAATACATTAATAGCAGTACCGGTAGTCCCTCCAAGTCGAGATAATCTTGTAAAGGGCCTTGTACAGATAGCGGTTACTGAAACGGCACATTAAGTGGCGCGCTTCACCGCAAATTGGACGAAAGCGAGTTGTTCTGCGTCACGCGTCACAACAGTTATAAAGCACAATAAACACAATGACGGTCGTTTCTCCCTCTACTTTCACTGCACTTAATATAGATACAAATATTGTTACGAAGATTGTCTTCCATAGGCTCTCTCCAAACTGACAACCATGTACAGACAGAAATAATAGGACTTAAACAGGGCCACTTTCACCTCCTTTATCACAGGTATGTCTGCTTAGTCTGTCTATTATCATGCAAATCCTTGACCTCACCTGTTGGCTGTCATGGCAGTATGCGGAGCGGTACAAGTATAGATCAGCGAAAGTCTGCCGTGTCCTCATTACAATAATTTACTGACACACCTATCGGTATTGCGACACACGGGAGGTATAGATTACACAAAACGCAGTGTCAGCTCGACTAAAAACCACATATTTTGAATCGAGAAGACGCGACGTGCCCAAATGCAGGTTTGTCAAATGAAGGCGTGATCTGTTGCATTTGGTTAAGAGCGTCAACACTCACGAGAATATGGCCAACTTGTACACAGGACACAATGAGGTAAGACTAAGAGACTTTCTCCTCCAATCAGGATATGGGCAAACTGGGTTGCCTTGGCACACTTTTACTTGTAACACAGATTTCGGGAGTTGGTGTGAAAGATGAAGAGGCAGGAAACGCTTAGATTTTATGTTACTGATTACGTGTCTTGGGCCGCGCCAAAAGTCAATATTTACCGTACGGTTGGGAGAGTACCTTGCGACTTACTCTCATCGTTTAGCTTCTGTAGACAAATTGATGGCAGCTCAACTCCGACTGGGGCAACCGGGATTCCAATCCATCGAAAGCAAAACGGCAACCGGTAAACCTACGGTGTCTGCATGGTTGCTGTGACTGCGACGTTGCTTTTGAAAAGAAAAGCCCGGTCAACGATTTACATCGATTGAAGCTCTTAAAAAAAAGAAAATATATTGCCTCCATGTCAGCCCAAGGTAACGCGTGTTGTTCTCAGTTAAACGACAATTACCAAGACTGTGAGAAATGTTGGGTGGTGATATAATCTGTTTTGCATTTAAAAATTGTTTTATTTCGATCTGATGTATTATTTAAATGGGTCAAACATTTATATCCATTGCAATATTTAGTTTAGAACAGCCTGTCTATATGCAGTGGCCCAGCGCTATAAATATCATGCTGGATGGTGGTCGGTGATCTGTTATTCTCGTTTTTTGAGAATAGTGAACTATGAATGTAGACAACAAGCTTAAAGACGTTGACCGTAAGAATACGTGGAGGGCGGGGTCCTAGAAGTAAGAAAGGAGTCAAAGAATTAGCGCAGGTGGTCATTTGTACGAGTATGGCAACAAAGAGACAAGAGGAACCACACAGACACACAGACAGACAACCAGATACAGACCAAAAGCGACGAGAACCTGAAGGAAATAATATAGAGAGGATTGGAATACTATATGAATGGAGCCTGTATTCATAGGGTCGTAAAGCGTAAGCTTATATATTAATAAAATCGCAGGGGCAAAAACACTATTCATTTGTCGCATTTGAGTAAAAACACGTTTCGTACATCATGGCAGCCCAGCGTATTTGCTAAATTTTTCATACGTTGGCATACGCCGGCTAAATCGTCAAGGGTGTGGACACGGCCATTATAATCAACGGAACAGCACTTCTACTTCTACCACAGCAAACTCCCTATATTCGTGCAAATATGACATAAACTTGCCTCTGATTTTTGAATACTCTAGTATCAAATTGCCGGGTACAAAGTGACGGCAAACGGTTAGCGAATTACCGCTAGATTTAGTAATATCACCAACAATCCGCACAATTGAAATCGTGGTATATACTTTACAACTGTACCCATTGGGGGACTTAACTGTAATGTTACTCGAGCTAATAAAAGCATGGCGAGCACCATAGACCCCCGTGGGTCTATGTTAGCACTGGTATTTTGGCTTTCTTTCTCTTTGTCTCTCTGACATATCCATTTGTCCCTGTATCGCGTCCTTGTCCTCGATGCGCGCTGTCATTGACCTCGATTCAGGACAGAACGTTGCTGAATCATGTCGCTTATTCACCCATACGATATCACTGTGTACTTACCATTAAACTGGCAATTGAATACCCTTTCGTGACACCCAATGAAGCAAAACGTAAAAAAATAACTCAGGTATATCGAAGTCAGCATTCTATTTAGACATTCTCTTTAACATTTGCTGCTGATTACGGCTTTGTTAAATGTGACTGCAAATTTAATAAATTTGAGTGTTGTTGTCAGGTTGGGTTTGTTGCTAGTTTGAGAAGTTCGTGGGAGCAATTATCGTGGTCGTTCACTTCTGTTCTCATACTCTCCCTGCAAACAGTCAATCTTCACGGACAAACAAGTTGATACAGCTGGTCGATAATGGGTGTTTGGAATATCATCACCCACCCTTTTATGAACCAACGACGAGAACATTTTCTCAAATTGAATCGTTTTGTAAGGTGTAGTGCACACTCGTTGATACGCTTAAACCAGACTGCTCTGATTTTTAATATTTTAGTGCCCCAGGCTGACCTTTGTCAGATTTGTTCAAAATTATTTCACGAACTCTGCATTTGGTATTCGTAAAAACGCAATTTGGAAATTTCTGATAAAGCTCTCTGCCGGGATACTTGTGTTTTCAGTCAGCGTGCTCGGTATGTACCGGCTTAGAATACCTCTTCCCGATGCAATGAAGTCGAACCGCCGATCCCTTTCAGGACCTTACAAAAACCGGTGATTGTAAACGATATTTAAACATCTTAACTTCCCAATAGCCTCAGACGTTTATGCAAATCTCTATTGCTATTTATGATCGCTGCACATATGTCGTCTGTATTTAGCAAAAAGTTTGACAACCCTCTTCGAGAAAATTTTTCTGTTCAAATCGTTAAATTCTACGTGTAACACTATTGAAACTAATTTGGGATAATTGGATGGTGAAGTAATGTTGATTTAACCTACAAATGTTATCTTATCTGCTTTTCTTTTCATATTACACACTTGTTTTTATGAGTAATTTACGATATTGCGACATTCAGCTATATGGCACCTAACAGTTTTGAAAAATTTGCAAAATATGGAAATCCAATTATCCCAAATTAGTTCAAATCGTGTTATGTGGTTCGTAGACCATAAGCGATCTTTGTTTAAAAATTGATCATGTACATTGTGTGATAAAATCCGTGAAACAAATCTTGAAAGTGAAAGACTTTATCTTTTACTCAAAATCTCGTCAAGCAAATTTTCAACCATAGTCCTTCAACGTCAAGGATAAAAATCAGGGTCACAGTGACAAATTTGGTGATAGAGAAAAATTTACCAATATTTGAAATTCAAGATGGCTGCCATCACTGTGTCAACTCTACGGGGAAAAATAGAATTTTCACAAATCTAAGACCGTCACGGTAAAAACTTTCCCCACTCCAAGAGCTTCAAAATGAACCCTCACAAGCGGTAGACCAGAAAAGAATCGTAAAAGTTGAGATCTGTACCCGAAGCGCCGTCTACCTCAATGTGGTCATTGTCACTAAGAACTGCTCTTTGCCCTTTGACCCGACTTTCCGAGGATTTAGGAAACACCGGGTCTAGGAAACACTGGTTTAAGTAATGTGAATATTTGCTATGAAATTGCCGATATACATATCGGCATATGGCAACTTTTTCAAATTATTTTTCTTCACTGGAGGCCTCGACTGTTGGTTGTTTAAAATTAACGTAAAGTGTAAGGGTACCGAGAGCAATTTGCTCCTTTTTAAAAAGAAAATTACAGTCGAGTATATCGAGTGTAAGGCTGTTTGAGTTTCATTTCTCTGCAAGTTATCAATTTATGCATAGGAAGGTAAAAATTAATGAATTGTGAATTTCCATAACACTCAAGTTCATGACCTTACAAATGGTTAACCGTCAGTTTTATCTAGTACTCATTAAATAATACGCACTGAATTCTATCAGGAAACAAGAATTGTGCAATTTTATTCCACCACACAGTTTAATTATGAATACCTATTTTCAGTTATCATTAAAGTACCGTGAATGTGAGGCCAAGAAGGCGACATGAAATTGACTATTTCACAAATGTCATAAAATCTGCCGTTTTTAGAAATCTCATGACATTTGTTGGAAACAATATCACTTGTTTTTCCTTCTCTCCCAAGATATATACTTGTACAGACCTTGAGAGAGAGAAATTCTAACTCTCCTAGGGAATAACGAATGGAAATCTTAACTCTGCTGCAATGATGTTTAACGTTGCACCTTGTGTTAACTCTCGCTGTTATTAAAGCTTCACTGCGCCGGGTATGCAATGAGAACGCCATGCCCTGGTAGTTTCGCACGAAGAGGCCAGTAATTTAAGACCTTGTTGAAAGAAGGTCATATGGTTATAATTACGACTATACCCACCTATTGTCCAACCTTTGGAAACGCACATATTATGCAGTTTTCCCCCTCGTCATCTGTCCTATGTAAAGAGTAATCAATCTTCACATTCAGGTCAGGACAACGTATAAGATTTCTATTCAATTTATACAACAGGACAGTGGCGCTACGTTCACAAACGATTTGAAGTATGACGTAGGTGAGTGAATGAGGCACCAATGACCTTAATGACTATATCTACTGTCTAGCACGCCCTGCGTTTGAAATAAATTCGGGAACTTTTGAGGATTCTTTAAAGTTGTTTTATAGGTTGGAGCATTTCCCTTGTCACTTTTATGCAGTGAGGTACGATATATATATATATATATATATATATATATATATATATATATATATATATATATATATATATATATATATATATATATACACTTTACACACAATTATAGTGGCAAAATGTTGAAATCATAGTTGTGTAATTAAAATTCGATTTTCGATTTTCATGTATGATGGTGCACTCCAAGATCATTTTAGACTACAGGAATTTTTTCGAAAACTTAATAAATTTTCTACTGCTTCCTCTACACAATCAAGCCTCAAGACGTCAGCCCTCCCCTTTTAACAGGTTTCATCACCGTAATGTCGGGTTCCGAGTCGTACAATGCATGTCCCAAGTTGTGGCCCAAACTTACGGCTGCCCGAAAATCAATGAGCAGGGAACGTTATACTCATTTAGTCAAGCATGGATATAGGGGAAAAGTAGTTATGAGGCTATTACAACTCATCGTAGACCTGGGCCAAAACGGCTCGTGGTGGTTGTCAGATATCTGGGACATGGACGATTTGAAGCGGAACCATGAATATGCAAGCGGACGGAGACGTCACACAGTGCTACTGGTACCATCTCCCATTCAGCAAGCATATCATTAGACTTGGTTCAAGCCTGTGATTGTGTAAAATGAAGTCATTTCAGCAAGTTATGACGCATTAATGTTATTTTTCAGGTGAAACGCTTTGAGTGAGACAACCGCAATACGATCCTACTCCGTCCATTCACTGACTTGAGTTGGCATCTGCGCTTGTGTGAGGTGAACACTCTTGGTAGCGAGCAACTTCGAAAGTGTTTCCTCGGGCAAGGACCGGACGATGGGTAGTGACTGCATTTGCGCATGCGTTGGGTGAACGCGATCGGCAGTATCAAATTTTTTCCCCGCTGCCTCTCTCGACAACTCCACTGCATCGCGGTCAGGAAAAAAACTGTCACCATTATCTTCCACAACGCATCGCTAAATTATTTTTATTCACCTGAAGACTTATACCACGTCTAGTACATCATCTTCGCGCATGCAAAACTGCGTATTCTTTCCAAGTGTCAAGTTTTCTCTTAAAAAATCACAAGATTATATCAATTTACGAAAAAAAGGCACCTGGCATCTTCAGGGAAGACTGGGGCAAATATCAGCATGAAAAGACATAATCAAATAGGTTATAGTGTTTGAGAGAAATGGTGATACTGTATCATGTTCACTTATTAATAAGTGCATGGTACTTCATGCTTTGACGCGGTATTGCAGTCTCAGCATTTATATGACGATGATAAAATCACATATATAGTTTGTCGTCAGTAACTCAGTTATATCTCGCCCTTTCTGATTTGATGACTGATAGACAGGGATATTACACGAATAGGAAAAGAATGTAGTTTAGGTTACCACACTACTCAGGGACTATTTCCCAGAAATATATACCAATGGGCTTCCAAGAGGAAGCTGCGGAGGTATATTGGGCCACATGGTGAGCTTGACTGTAGAGCTTGACTGGTTCTGCGTGCGCACACGAGGAAATGACCTCGAAAATACATCAAACTTGCAGTCTACTTTTGTTGGTGCCTGTTCAAATAAATTTTTTTAGTTTACTTATAGATTGGACAGCGTCCGTCCGTTTGTACGTGCCTCTGTTTACACCAAGATCTCAGATACGAATGCTCGTTGATTTTATTTTAGTTAGGTATGACCAAATATGGGTACAAGGCGGCCATTTTGTTATTTTAGTAAGTGCATTCACTGCATTCACGCAGATATTTCTGACAGGGGCCAACTTTTTAAAAACTTGGTACAATAATAATACATTATGGGTTACATATGCTGTTTACTTTGCTTTTTGATCAATCAAATCTAGTCAGCAAGCCACTTCGTTATGTGTTTCTGGCCGTTCCACAGTCGCCTGTCTTCTAAAATTCTGCTCTCCGCCTGGGCGCACCCATAGACGTGTGTATGAGCATGGAGGTAGCAGAGAGAAAATTGATGTTATATAAGCCAATACGATGGGAAAATTTCTCGGATGAAACTTTATGAAAAAATCTGAATCCGTTTGAGGATATTTTCGACATTGAGGACAAACTCTAGCAAATATTTCATGGAGGAAGCCTAAACACTGATAAGGGATTTGAATTCACAAGAATGCCAGACGGCAAGATGCATTCTACCGAGAATACAGACTCCAGTAAGTTTGTCCTATATGGTTCCAATCATTGTGTTCAAACACACATAAATACAGCAGTAAGGTAATTGATTGATTAAATCATCACAATTGCCAGCCAGTTCAAATAATGTGGAAATGTGCTGTGTAATTTTTTGAGCTAATTGTCTCATTTTAGTTAAACAGCTTCTTCTCTGATAACGCCGTTGTGTCAGCTTTCAAATGCGACGTGCTGCTTTTTAGGGATGCCTTACCGAGTTCAAATATAACTACCGTCAAATTTGCAGGAATGATTTCACTCGGTTTTATTAAAATGATGAGGGAATTCAGCTTTGCAAATTTTCGAGGCTAATTTTCTCAAATACGGGTCAAAATATTGTATTTTTATCATTTGTCTAACAGGTTTGAAGATTTACCCTTTGGAATGTCTTTGCTAAGTTTTGTTAAAAATAGTGTACAATTTGCGTCAATTTATTTCCATTTTTGAAAATCCTATTTTTCTGTAACTACAATTGTCTTGATTAGAGCATCTTCTAAATTGTTTGTGTGGCCACATTCGACTAGGTTCAAGTGAAATTCGCATCGGGACTATCAAAATTATAAATTTTGGTCAAAACAATATTTCTCTGCACAAGTGTTCTTGTAGCTTTGAAATTCTCCGCTTGTTAGGGATGGTCACTTGTTTTAACATTGGCCACCCCTTCAAGATCTAACGGGTGATCTATGGGTCAGCTGGAATGAATTTGCGTCTGAGAGGCTGCATTGCAAACAGTTGGCACTGCAGATGGGACGCAAATCTGGTTAGAATAAGACATAGAGAGGCTGACAAGGAGAGAAAAAGAACCAAAAAAAAAAAAAAAAAAAATCAAAGGCAGAAATGTCGCAATCACTTAATTTGATTTCAGTCAGATTGATGGGGTGCCCGTAAGTAACTCTTTCAATTACAACGAGTCTGTGTGAACCCTGTTAGGCTTTATTTAACGAAGTGCCATTGCGAACAATAATCTCATTGTATCGGTCAAACAGAACAACACTGGAGAAATAGTTATGTTGATCCTCTATCATTCAGGTGCCGCCAAAAGGAGCTGTTCGTGCAAAAAGGTGTTCGTGCATAGTTTCTCAGTGGGCGCGCGGGCAAATTTCTAAACTAATCAGCGGACGGAGAGAAAAAAAAATCGATAGTTACCATGGGCGGGGAAGAAATTTCATTTTTTTTTCAGTGAGCGGGGAGGAAAAAAAAGTTTTGACAGTGGGTACTAGAAAATATATACGTAAGCGTAACTCCGAGGGGGAGCAATGCTCCAAGCTATACTGCTTGCTGCTCGCAAGGTTTTGCGTTGTTCTCGGGTGCCCAGTGGGCATCTCGTGGACAATGGGGAATTTCAGTACTAGGGAGAGGGCAGTGGGGAGCTTGAATTGTTGTGGGAGTGGGGAGCAGGCAGAATATAGATGCAGGAGGGCAGAGGGCATCAAAATTCTGTTGGAGGGCATATTTTCCGTATATGCCAGTGGGAGGACAGTTACGTATAGCTCTACTTTCCCCTCCAAAATTTAGGTCAAGGTCAAAAAATAACTAAAATCGGTATATCAGTCTTCAAAACATGTTTTGTGATTATTTTGCGAAATTGATGAAATTTACCAGTTGTCGGCACCTGATCATTTGTCACATTATCACATCGTCCGACGGTCGTTATCAACCGATTGACGTCACCGTCTATACAAGCATGTCGGTGATACAGGTGATACCTCAGGTCTCGGCCACTCCGTGACCATGATCAGGTCAAGGTAGCAGATTACGGTCACGCAGGCCTTGGTAGAACAGAAGCGTTCAGCCGACACTGGCGTAAGCACTCAGTCATGAAACATTTGAAAATGAATGCCGACGTAACCTTGACGAGAGAACTCAACGCTGTTCACATATCGACCAAGTTCAAAATAATGCGCTCAACGCAACTGCAGAAAAGAAAGGCTCTTTCGCACGTTTTGTTCTACAAAGGCAGAGCTTTGTTGCCGACGTCTAGTGGTCGATACATTATTCAACGCTTTCACGATGTCTAATGAAATATTGCGTTTGCAGACATCTAGGATTGCAACTAAATTCACTAGTATAGAATATACATTGTATAACAATAGCAATATAAGAGATTGCGCAAGAGATTTCTCAGCTTTGACCATTCGAGAAACGATAGTCATCACGTGGATACCATCGTACACCAAACGGGGGAAGGGCGTGGCACTCCATACAAAGCTAATCGTTTATATTGTACATACAATGTGTCTGTTTCACACATGCACAGAGTTGGGGCATCGAATTGAAACGTACTATCAGAGGAACATTAGCATAATTAGGTTAGGTTTTTAGGCATGATAAACAAACGAATGTACAAAAGCACTTCATTTAACGGTCAGATGGGCAACTTTACATGTAATTCATTGCGACCCCTATTCTATTCTATGACACCCACGTTGGGCAACGGAAATTTGAACTGTTGAAAGAGGAACATAAACATGATTAGGTGAGGGATTTGGACATGATTAAAAAACCGAATGTACAAAAGCACTTCACTCCTTAACGGTCTGATTGTCACCTTTAATTTATTGCGACCCTTTTCTTTTTCCTGACACCCACGCTGGGCAAAGGAAATTTTAACTGCTTTGACCCGAGGACTTTACTTTGACCCATTCATGTCACAGAAGTTGTCATAATTCATTTTTAGAGGGGAATAAAAATCAAAGTATTGACTCTTTTGGAATTTACAGTCAAACGAGAACAAAATATTCTGAGTATATCATTCGGCTGAATGCTTTTCCGTTAAAGATTAACACGATTGGAACTAATTTGGGATAATTGGATGGTGAAGTAATGTCTGTTCAATCTGCAAATGAAAACCCATCTGCTTTCCTATTCAAGTTACACACAATAGGACACCCAACACTTGTGAGAAATATGAAAAATATGAAAATCCAATTATCCCAAATTAGTTCCAATCGTGTTAGATTATAGTTAAAGGGTTGGTAAAAGTTATGACATATATACGAAGGATCTGCTCTGTTGCTTCTTGTCTATCTTATTGGTCGCTTGTGATTTACGGTTTTTCTCGCAGTTATTTTTCTCTACGATAATGATGTTTGAACATTCATGAAATTCGCTGCGTGAATATTTCAGTCATTATCAAGTGAGCTTAAGCACGCAAGATCAAAATCAACAGTAATCTAGGAAGGACGCAAGACGTTCTCTCCTTGCTTTACCTTCCCCGGCCAACTGACCTAATTCTACAGTATAGGACTGCGGTCAGATAAGCTTATTAGCCAAGACATAACCGTGTATAACAGCTGTTCAACAACATACCGCCTAAAGCTGCAATGTGTTGTAGACAACTTAACTGTAGACTCAATGTTAAAAATGGAACATTTGTTTGACTTCAGACAGTCAAATAGAGACATCAAACCTTTTCTTCGTGTAACTAATCTTGCCTTTTTAACAATGAAAGGCATTCTTATCCGCCATTTTTAGGTAGTAATGTGTTAATTTGTCGACGTTTAGGGTGGAATGCGACTCGACGAAAGACATCATTTTTTACAATACTATTCTGATCTACAACTTGTGTAGGTTCATACTGAAGCTTGTTGAGTAAATGAAATGTTATTCGTTGAATGATTACCCCCCCCCCCCAATTGAGACATAGCGATGTCCCCATGACGATAGCGGCCACTTGAATTGCAAGTAAACGTTGGGTAGTTGTCTCTCTATTACCACGATTCGTACCGTAACGCCTAAGAGCTTTCGTAAGGAAAGTTTGAGGAAAAGGTTTTAGTCTCTGAGTTGGGAGACGTGTTTGGCCGAGAGAGTTTAGAAGTTTTTAGATATTCAACTGAGGTACCCCATCAACATTCTTTAGGAATTAATATTATTAAGATGTACACGCAGTCGATATGTAAATCCAATCTTGACCATCATTTTGCTTGTATCAATATATCGTTCATTCTGAATCTACAAGTCTTGCGTTTTCCATGTTCTCACGTGATTTGAAATGGCAAAATGACTTCAACACACTTCTTTTTTTCCATTTTTTATGTTCTTCATAGCAAGGTCACCCCTATACGACTAAGTACCTGCTTTCACGGTTGCTGTGACATTAACATAATGCAAAGTTTGCAGTTTTTCTATGCCCCCGTGACAAGTCTATTGTTCGCTTTATTCATTGGAATATTTGCAAACGTGAGAAAATGCATGCGTGGTATGGGATGACGTCATTTCTTAGTCAGCGATTTTCCTTATGCATACCGGAGATAGACGAAGCGTTCGTATTCATGGTCAGTTGACCCTAGGTCCGGGTCTCCACGCACTATTTGCTCAGATCTTGTCGTGACAAGTCCTGAGCCTGGAATGTGATTGAACGCTCACCTCTCCCACGCTGAGGTTAAATTCAGATGATGAAGCAAGTGAATTACGAAAAAATAGTTCAAACAGTTCAAAGTTCCATTTATCCGTGCTAATAAAAACGAACCTTGTGTATTACATTGGAAATGCATATTAGGTAGGTGGTTGGGTAGGTAGGTAAAAAGAAAATTAAACTTAGAATAAGACACTATGAATACTTTGATATCAAATTTGAAGATACCCATGCCCTATGTAGTGAGTATGTCATTGTGTTCAATTTGTAACGATATCTTTATTTACGTACGTATTAGTGATTCGTCTGTCATTTTCTTTTGGTAAAAAAACCCAGCTGAAATGTTATTTTGAAGTGCCAAATACTACGTTCAAATTCCTTGGAGATGGCATTTTTAAAGTACGAAATTTGCGATATTTCATCACACTTTCAACTGTAACTAACATAGTGATAATAATTTCAGTGTTTTTGGTCAAATGTGTAAATCGACCTGTCCGAGTACTTTCACATTGAAGTTTGGTTCGTGGAATAGAAAGTTCAGGGATTTCTACATGAAGATAGACTCTCACGTTTTTTAAGAAACTTGTAATTAAGTGTTTGGGATATCATTTACGGAACTGAACAGGAATAGGTTGTATAATTTCCGAATTATTACTATGGATGAATCGATTCACATTTATTCACACTGCTATGAAAACTGTCATTTGATGATTTGTATGGAAATCCGGTCACGACATGCGACATGCGACCTGCGACTTCAAAACTGCGACCTGCGTCCTGCGTGTTTGTCAAACTGCAACCTGCGACTTCGGGTGCTCTGGCCTAGCTGCCACCTGCGAGTTTGAAACTGCGACCTGCGAGATCACGACCTGATCCATAATTTTAGGTATTTGGTGTTTATTGAGAGTACTAAAAGCAGTCACAAGTAATATCAGTGACAGGTGGTGTCATTTAGGGACCGTTCAGTTTTTACGGCCTGGGGGGGGGCGGTAAAATCTTGTCGCCGGTGTTCAAAGAAATATAGACCCCCCTGCATTTTTCGTGAAAAAAAGATGACCCCCCCTTTGTCAGACGAAAACAATTGATGCCCCCCCCCCCGAAAAATAACAAAAATCCATATGTCAAATTTACCCACACGGTTTGGATTTGAACTCCGGTACACGGCACACTTTATTCGTGCAGCAGAGATGCCAGTGCACAAACTTCTCAGCCACATCCATGCAAAATCTGTTAATTAGGACGACTGTAAGGCAATTTTTAATTTCATTTCCATAGACACCTTATGTCCATGGACGTTGTATAAAGTAAACTTTATTTAAGTGGTTCGCCAAAGGCAGCCCTCCGGTTAAGAGGGTCATGGGCCATTACGTAAAGTCAACTTTATTCTAGTGGGCCACCAAAGGTGGCCCGCCGGTAAAGAGGGTCGATCATGGCCATTGCATGAAGTAAACCTAATTGGAGTGGGCCACCAAAGGCGTCCGCCCATTAAGAGGGTCATGGGCTACTACATAAAGTCAATTTATTGTAGTGGGCTGCCGAAGGTGGCCCGCCGATAAAGAGGGTCGATCATGGCCATGGCATAAAGTGAACATTATTGTAGGTATATGTTTTTGAAAATGTGGTGACCCCCCTTTTCCTACCAGTGAAAAAGCGATGACCCCCCCCCCTTCGCGGATTCCAAAATTAGGATGACCCCGGCCGTAAAAACTGAACTGTCCCTTAGGAAAGAGATGAGTTTCGATGACACAGCTGTGTTGGCCTACGTGTTGTTCGGTTGCTTTCAAAGTCCGGTTTCAAAGGGACAATGCTTATAAATATAAAGGAAAATGAGGGCAACTCCACACATCGGCTCTACCAATATTGTTTAATGTTACGATGTGGTGAATAAAAGGATCATTGCATTTATTTTGTGTGGAATACATGGCGAGACACCGGTGAATCGACAGTGCTTTGACCCTAGTCATGTGATCTGGGTCCCCGGTAAACCGGTTTGTTGATTGAGTGATTCGTCTTAACGGTGTTTCGGAACCATAAATGGGGTTCCTTCATCAGTCGCTCTCTTGTTTTGTATCCCCTCCGCTTGGTTGTATGATGAAGTCATCTTCGTCCTCGAAGAGGAGAAGCCAGATTCGTTATTGAGAGAGTTAGCCACTATTGACTGACTCTATAGTGAGCGATCCGGTGTGTGGTGTCACATTATATTTTTGTGGCGTCAAATTTATTTCTTGTACTTTAGTTCCTCCCCCAGCAGCAGCTTCATCCAGTGTTTGCTGAGTTTTGTAATTTTTGCCTTAGGCCTACCACACTCCTTGAATGTGTTGTTGAGCAATAAAGTAAAGTAAAGTATTATAATTAACATGATCCAGCATCGACCGGAGTTTCCGGACGCTTATAAGGGTTTTTGTTTTAGGGCATATTTTGAGCGTTGCTATTGCTCGTTATGTTAACAGTAACAGGTCGCATGTCGCAGTTGTGAAGTCGCAGGTCGCAGTTTGACAAACACGCAGGACGCAGGTCGCTGTTGTGAAGTCGCAGGTTACACCTAGGTCTAAATGCCGAAGTCGCAGGTCGCATGTTTCAAACTCGCAGGACGCAGGTCGCAGTTTTGAAATCGCAGGTCGCATGTCGCATGTCGTGACCGGATTTCCATAGATTTGATATTGTGTAGACGAAATGACAGGTACTTCCGCCTGCAAACAGCGCCCCCTGTCATTTGTAGTTTGTATTCTGAGTAACTTTTAAGATTCTTCGTTAACCGTTTTTTGTAATGGGATGAAAATTTGCCATGCGCTTGCCCTTACGCATTTGATCTAGTGAGCTTTTTGCATTTATTACCGTGGCAGAAATAGGCCTACTGACTTTGTTATAAATATGTACAGAATTGGTAAAGTATCTGATAGTGGAACACTTCACTCTACTCCCCCCAGACTGGTCTAAACTGGTCAGCTTTCTACATGCAATAAGAAATTTGTCTATGGGGATCCCGACCTTATCATATTTGCATATGCTGTTTCAGCGGACAATGTGATGAAATAACCGGTTCGAAAGCAAAAAAAAAAAAAAAAAAAAAAAAAAAAAAAAAAAAAAAAAAAAAAAATTAATTTCAATTGGTTCCTTCAATTGGTACTGATAGCGTGATTTCCAAGATGCAAAGATTCACTACAATCTGAAACACTATCACTGTTCGGCCCATTTGAAAATCATCATCATCAGCATCATCATCATCATCGTCATCATCATCATCATCATCATCATCATCTTCTGATTTTTCCACGACAGCCAAATTCAAAGGACAATCCAATTTTCGATACTATATCACAACACTCCGATGTTTCTGCCGGAAGCGGGTCTTCGGGAAATTCAGCATCCTCGTCCGACCCTATCTATCAGTATGCGACACCCGAAGGTGAAATAAAGACAAGAAGATTCTCCCATGGCATTAAAAGTCCAGGCGTCGCTTACAAGCCGACCGGCAAACGACTCGGCATCTCCCCCACCTGCCGTAATTGGTTGATTGCCCTCGTCGTCATTGTCGGACTAGCTGTTGCCTGTGGGATCGCCGTCATAATTTATAGTGAGTGTCTTTTCCCTCTTTTCCACTTATGGTAGTATGCGCCTCGAAAGTGAAAGACTTAAACTTTTGCTCAAACTTTCCTGAATGAAACTTTCGACTATTTTCTTACCAAATCGACAATAAAAATCGGGGGTCACCTTGCAAAGTTTGGAACTATTGAAACAAATTACCCAATATTTTGTGATTTTTGAAATTCAAAATGGCCGCCATTCCTGTGTTAACTCTATGGGGGAACATTAAATTTTAAATTTTCGAAAAACTAAGATAGTGAAAGTTTTTCTTTCTCCAAGAGCTTTAAAATGATCCCCCACAAGTGGTAGATCAGAAAAGACCTGTGGAAATTTGAGAGTCCGACTATCTGTCCCCGAGGCGCGTTCTACCTTAATTAAACGCCGCCTGAGATATCCTCGCTATTACCTACCGATGCACGTGTTTTCATTGTGGACGTATGGTATCCCCATTTCCCAAATCCGTGCAGGCCGAAAGTATCTTCCATTGTCCCAAGGATGATAAAAATTCACCCAAAGGAACAGAGGATAAGATATTTGAAAGGATTTAGTAACAATCGGGACTTAAAAATTTGCTTTCCGCAATTAAACGGTTATTTCCCCAGTCAGTCGCCAAGCATTGCAGTATATTGTTCTATACCTTTAGGGACTGGTTAGTTTCTTCGGCCTGGGGGGGGGCGGTGGATTCATGGGGGGGGGGTCACCCTGTTTTTGACTTTGGTGATTGGGGGGGGGTCACCATGTTTTTGAAATACCCTATAGGGGGGGTCAGTGTGTTTTTGAATTTCGACACAGGCTCATCATTGTCTAAAATGCATCGTGTCAGCCACAAATTTCATCCATTTGCATTTATCGGCGCGCCCTTCGGGCGCATAACTTTAATTATCAGACATATTATTCAGCACCCCCAACTTTAACATATCAGGCATACATATATCAGAGATGTATGTATGTTCAATATTTTTAGCGTGCTATTTTTCAGCACACCCTTCCTGTGCATTACTTGAATATACAAGACATATATGTCAGAGATATCAGGATGTTTCATATTTTTCTCCGCGCCCTTCGGGCGCCATACTTTAATAAATCAGAGATATACGCCGGAGATATCTTGATGTTTGCTAAGTGAAAGTGTACTATTATGAAATCTGCATTTCATATGAAAAGCATGACAAATTCCTGATACTTTTCTGTTCTCTCTATGAGAATTCAGTATGAGAAAGCAACATGCACAAATATCAATGTTACAAGAAAAGGTCATCTCAACTCTGCACACATCAGATTTGGCTAAAATGCCTCTCTATGGTTCCTCAGGAGATTTAATTGGATGGCTGGCAAGTCTTAACACCCATCAACGTTTTTGATTTACTGCTTTTTCCTGTTTGATATTAATGATTGACATCCATTTCTGTACAACAGTTCAGGACATCTGGTTAAGCATAGAAAGTGTGAAATACATTCACAGCTCATTCAAAATGTACTGTATTCAAACTTTAAGATTGACACTTTGAAATTCCTATCTTACAACTGACATGCCAACAATTTCATTAAAACACAGAATGACTTAAAATATAAATGTATGTAAAATATAACACACATATATATATATATATATATATATAAATATATATATACACACACACACACACATATATATATATATATATATATATATATATATATATATATATATATATATATATATATTACAGTATTATATTATTATATATTACAGTTGTCGCGGGGGGGTCACCCTGTTTTCAAAATTTGGAATTGGGGGGTCACCCTGTTTTCAAAATTTGGAATAGGGGGGGTCAGCCACTTTTTGATGTCGGCAAAATATAATCCACCGCCCCCCCCCCCAGCCGAAGAAACTGACCAGTCCCTTATTCTGTTGCATGTCATGCCAACATTTATTGCCTGTAAAAGCAACAGATTTTTCCATTCCTGATCATTCTTTTCCTCGACCTGTCGATTCTTATTGTAAGTTACGTTTCACTGATGTCGCTGATTCATGAAGCCTTCACAGCAATATTCATGATTGCAAAATAGTGCAATGTTGATGAGTTATATTTCCGACATGATGTATTTGATGTGCTCCCGCTACTAATCTCTTTCATATTTTCGGATGGATTCATACTACCTCATCAAATTCCTTTACAGAGCTTGAGACCGTAAGACCCAGTACGTCTGACAGGGATGCAATTGTGCAATTACCAGGAGACAGCAATAGCGAAGGGGGTGCTGGCAAGTCCACAACACACTCGCAGGTTCGGCCCGTTCTGACGACCACCATTAGCTTCCCAGCGGCTGAGCAAACCACGGCCACCCCAACGGACAACCTCCCTGGAGAAATTCCAACAAGCCTTCGGGAGGAAACTAGTCGCATCACCGAAGAAAGCAATGTCGCGGTCGGCAGTACCGTGGTTTCGAAAATCGCAACGGCACTACATCCGTCAACCGAGATGGCAGCGACGACTGAAATCCCCTCGACGGTCAAGGAATCGGTAACTCGGAGAGTGATGCAGACAACGGCGAAAACTGCGACCAACCAGCGCACAGAGAAGTCGACCGTGTCGACAAGGACTGTTACAGGGAAGGACAAAGTACCAGTTGGAAATGAAAAGAATAAACAAGGTTAGCTCACTCTCTAAGTGTACCCATGATGAAATGAATGCGTTTTTGACATCAGCAAGGCAAATTGCCTTGCCTGTCAACATCTGCAATTGCAATTTTATGTCATGCTATTTTATAAACTGGCTATAAATGCACGTACACAAGTATTTATCAACATAAAAAAAGCAAAAACGTGAGCTCAAATTCAATGCGTTTTCACTTATTGATTATACAACACGATTGGAAATAATTTGGGAGAATAAAAGTATAAGGTGCATTACTGTTGAATGTTTGCAATATTACAAATTACTCATAAATACAAATGTATAGCTTAAAAAAGAAGAAGAAGAGCTTACATTTGCATATTAAACAGACATTTCACTATCCAATTATCCCAAATTAGTAGGCGTAGGTACTTCAATTATCCGGTAAAAGAAGCATAAAATGAAAATTAAATTACCATCTATAAACACATTCGAAATTGAGGATTTTTGAAAAAATATTTCACGACCACATAAAACGTTTTATTTAACGTCGAACTCTACCGAAAGTTGAAAGCATGGCAAAACATTGACTACCATTCCCAACAAATGTCTGTCATACCAGACGATATCTTCTACGACCTGGGAAAATATCGGTGTTTTATCAGGATGGCATTATCTGGGGGATATTCTCCCTTTACCAGAAAATTTAAGGGGGGATTTCACCACTTCATGTGTTCTACTTGTATCACTAGGGTGTGACTGGTATGTCATTGGGGGGGAAGGGGGTGGGGGGGTGGTCCCCCTTGACAAATTACTAGACGGTGCCAACATATCAATTGAGGGAAATCCCCCATCCCCCTATCTAGATGAAATACTGAAGTACAACCCTTGTTTTCCGAACCTGGCCATCTAATTACGCCATTCGTCTACCACAGGTTATATTTGTGACCCAAATCCGTGTATGAATGGAGGAATGTGCTTTTCTGTCTCCAACACGTCTTTTGTTTGCAGTTGTCCCGTCGAGTTCACTGGAGATATCTGTCAGATAAGTAAGACTACACCTTATCAGTGTTTCCTTATGTATTTTATTACTCTTCTAATGATTTTATCAACGTTTAATATGGAAAGTGCCTTGGGGAACAGGTATTCGGATTCTTAAACTTTTACAATAGTCTTTTGGCCTACCACTTACGGGGGCTTATCAAACCTCATGGAGTACATAAAAAAAATTACCGGCTTAGTTTTGTAAAGTCTGGAATTTTATTTTTCACCATAGCCATTAACACGGGTATGGTGGCTCTTTGGTTTTCAAATATCAGAAAATATTGACTAATTTGTTTCTCTAGTACCAAAATTTGCAAGGTGGACGCCGATTTTTTATTCTCGATTTTGAAAGAGAATGGTTGAAAGTTTCATCGAGGAAAGTTTGAACAAAAGTTTGAGTCATTCATTTTGGTGGCGCCAACTATAGACATATTGAAATCAATGATTTTAAAAAAATGTTTTACAACCAAAGCGGTTTTCTTTCTCACTCACCAATAGAACAAGAAGTAGACGATGGACGACCTTGCATTCACTCGAATGGCACAGTTCTCCCACACGGGGCAACGTGGGGTGACCCTTGTTACCAGTGCCATTGTGACGATTCCAGCGTTTATTGTGATGCTGTCGCTTGTGCTGAGCCGTACGGCTGTACTGATACCATCGTGCCGGACGGGCAGTGTTGCCCTGTCTGTGTACCAGGTATGCGAAAATCAGCGACAGAGTTAGTAACATGATCAGAAAAAGTGTCATTTGTTTCATCCATTTATTGTCTTTCGAATAGACTCGGTAATCTTTTGAACCGATATACAGCCTCGTATAATCGTTGAACTGAGAGGCTAGCAAGTATATGAGTGACTGACAGATAGATAGAGAGACAGAAAGACAGACATACAGACAAACAGAGAGACAAAAACAAATAAAACAATTAATGTTAAATTATAGATGGACTGGAAGACTCTGAATATCATATTGCCTGTAGGCTACAGTGACCGCCAGACTGGACTGGACAGATCGTCGCTCGAGGGCGCTCTCTAGGCTACTCCCGCCCTCGAGCGACGGATCCTACAGTTGACCGCGACCAAACTTGTCATGACAGCTACACTCTCATTACGTTGATCGTGATGTCGCAGAAAACACTGGTGGAATCACAAGGAAAATTTTAATTTTTTAAACACAAATGAAAATAAGAATCCGAGGATGTATTTTTGTTTCAGACGGCGCATGTGCGTCATTTCCCTGCGAAAACGGTGGCACTTGTGGAAATTACCAGAATGGTGGGTTTTATTGCGTATGTCGACACGGGTATACTGGGGCTGTATGTGACGCAGGTAAGACAGAGCTATAGACGGGATTAACTTACATTGTTTTTGTAAAGCCGGTGATATACATGAACTCAGAGAACGTCTTTATCGCAGTGTCTCTAAATTAAGTCTGCCATCTGAATGTTTTTTGTTCTACAATTAATTTCAATGTAAGTTTTGTTCAGCTGTACTTTACTGTAGATTATGGATTTATGGAGCTATCGTTCCATTGTCTTTTACAAAAGCATCTATTCTGATATTCATTGATTACTATCCAATACGAGAGATGCAGGAGGTCAGGTCACTGAAAAGGCAGTCTGTTCAAAACTATTTTTCCAAAAGTAACTAAAGTAGTGGAAAACAACTGAGAGCTTTTTACCAACGTTCCTTATATCAACTGATTGTTCCTTGGGCAACCCGTAGGTCTGGTCTTGTCACTTTGAACTTAGTCTGTCGTATGACATAGTTCTAATGCATAGTTATTTTGAAAAATTATGATACAGACTACCCAGGGAAATGTGTTGTTGTTGTATATATATATATATATATATATATATATATATATATTATCGAAGTATACAGATATCCTTGTTGGAAATTATAAATATAAATATAAGGCCACGTACAAATTCTTTCGTTTTCCTTATCGGCATTTCAATTTTCTTCCTATCGGATTACAGACTTTGATGAATGCGTCGGGTATCCTTGTAGAAACAACGGCACCTGCGTCAACACAGCTGGATCGTTTTTTTGCGTCTGTGACACTCTCTGGTACGGCGCCCTCTGTGGTAGGTAATTTCAAATCTTGCAGTTACCCCTGTATGATTTATAGCGCAGTACACCACGTGGAACAATCTCGGACAACTTCCATAGTTATATTAGTGAAGATAAACTAATGATAGACACTGTTATAAAGCTACAAAGTGGCTTTTTTAAGTGAGTGATAAATAAGGAGCAAACTCTCTGTCAATCGTTTTCGTTCAGTATAAAATGTGGTTGTGAATTGAGGCTTCTATCGGAATTATTTCGACCTTGTCTACTCCGAATGAAAGGGTCTTCGCAGCGCCATATTTCTTAATACTAGTCGCTTGTATGTATCCTACATATTTACATTAACTTATGTTACTTAATTGCATATTAATTTATTTTTCAGAGCAATCTGTATATGGTAACTCACCGTGTCATCATTATGGTGTTGTCTACCAGCATGGCGAACAGTGGGGTGATGCCTGCTCCTCGTGTCATTGTGACAATGGCATGCCCATATGCAGCACGGTTGGTTGTGAATATCCGTCATGTAGCAACTACACTTATATTGACGGTGTTTGCTGTCCCGTCTGTATTCCAGGTAATTATTGAAATCTGAAATTTAGTTCGTTGATATAAGCAGTTTATAGGTTCCAGTCGCTGGCATGATGTATTATTTAAGCAATAAACAACGGCCACAACCAGCGACGGTATACCACGAGATTTTGACCAGGTCACGACATATGGAGCGGTATATCCGTTTCTGAGGTAGTTCATTGCTATTAGATCATTATGTTAAATTCAAATTCTGCCATGAAATGTCAGAAAGGGAATGTTTCTCGAGCTGAGAGTTCGTAACTGTTGTAACCGTGCTATATCGCGAATATAGCACTGTCATATCATTTTAAAGTCTCGACCATTTAGATCGTAGTATATGCACCATCATTAGACTGGTATCAGGATATGATATCGATTACACACCAGATGATTTGGTGGGTATACTCCAGCAAATTAGCCAATCCTCGTTAAAACCATTCATAGTCTAGCCAGACGTACATGTAGAGTGAGGCAAAAGAAACACCATCCCATTAATGACCAGCCTATTTAAAACGCTTGAAGAAAGCTCAGTGTTTGTCTAAAACAATTTGACGTCATCTGCTTTGGCTGCGGAATCATGGGTTACGAACTAGTGAGGATGTCCTAATATAGGTAGTTCGCGTCTCAATAGTGAATGGCTAAGCCTTGGCTCCAACTTTCCTAAATGAATCTTTCAACTATTCTTTCACCAAATCGAAAATTAGGGGTAACCATGCGCTCAAAATTTGGTAACAGACAAACAAATTACCTTACATTTACCATTTTTGAAATGCAAAATGGCTGCCATCCCTGTGTTAAGTCCATGGGGAAAATACAAATTTCGATTTTCGAAAAAACTAACAAAACGATGAAATGTTTTCTTACTCCAAGAGCGTCAAAATGAGCCTCGCAAATTGGAGACCAGAAATAAATTTTAAAAAATTAGTCTGCATATCTGACCTGAGGCACATTCTACATTTAAGTTAACGTGTGTATTTCTTGGGTGATTCCTAACCCTGAGAAATCTACAGTGCCTGTTCGCTCATCAAAAGATCTCGCGAGACTGGATTCAATGAATGCACCATCGGTTGCAGAGTATGTGAAGTTTTGCATTGCAACGTGAAGCGGGATGTGAAATTGATAACTTATGCGCAGCCGTCGATGACAGATGGGACGCTGAATGATATTCCAAGCGTTGCGAGACGATGTTCTACTCGTAAACATCTCAGTCACACAAAATCTCCTTAAGTCTCGTGGATATTTGATGACCCCGAGGAAGTTCGAAATTGAAGGATTTAAACTTTTGCTCAGAATTTACTGAGAAGGCGACTTTCAGCATCTATCGTTCAGAATCACGAATAATAGCAGGGGTCACAGTGCAAAGTTTGGTATCAGAGATTCTTAAGTTAACCGATATTTGAAATTCAAAATGCTTGAAAATTTAGTGTTTCTATTTTCGCGGAACTCATTTTGTAAAAATTTTACTTACTTCAAGGGCTTCAAAACGATCCCTTGCAAGAGGTAAATAGGGAAGGTGTTATAATATCTGTCCCCGAGGCGCATTCTACCTAAAGGTGCTGAAAGTGAACAGATCTTTATTGTTTAAATATTGTTCTGTTTGGACCGAATCGGAGTTCGAAACACTTTGATGTCATTAATATGAGATTAGTACTTCTTTTCCAACATGTCTGTGCAGAAAACAAAGAAATATCGATACGGAAGGTGAAATGAGCGATCACATTGCTTAAAATTTAATTACTTGTGCAACTCAGTATCAAAAAAATATATATATATATTTCTATTTTACATCATGAATATAGTGATGGGGTCATTTTTATATGATGTAAGACTTGACTGCAAACGTGAACTTCAAAGGAACGATTGCACTTTAATGTAATTCAACTTGAGCAATGGGACATGTATACACACATGCAGAGTACTTCCATAGTGTTCACAGTAGTTTACAATGTCACGGTAAATTCGCTTTACATGAACGCGGATTTATTCAAACAAGGCACCCCAGTTCATCGTGAAGTGAAGAGAATATTTGGATTATTTTCAGACGGTGCATGTGCGTCATTTCCTTGTCAAAATGGCGGCTATTGTGAAAGCGACCTATCTGATGGGTTTTATTGTCATTGCACACCCGGATTCATCGGAGATATATGCGATGAAGGTAACACTAAAAGTAAACCCTTCTATACAGTAAGATCCTTGCTATGTATGATAATTCAAATTCAAATGGAATTATAATATCAGTGACATTTTAATTAATGCTCCATTTGTCCACTTCACCTTTCTCGGGCGTACATATTGTTTGGTCCTGCCCATTTAAAGATTTCACGTATTGAGATCCGGAAGTGACTTCTTGTTTCATGAAGTTTGCGTTTTTCCCCCTTTATCGCTTTTGAAATCAGGTCAAGCGTCTTCGAATTAGCCCAAAATTCGCTCCTCGTTCATTATTTGCATTCTAATTAATTTTGATTCATCTGCTTGCAGACTATAATGAATGCGTCTCCAGTCCTTGTTTAAATAACGGTACCTGCTTTAACACACGCGGATCGTTCATTTGCGCGTGTGACTATCCCTGGTCCGGCGCCCTCTGCGGTACGTTGTGTTATTGAGTTTTGTACAGTATGTCGATGACAAAAAAGTAAAAAACAAGTGTTATGAATTCAGAGCAATTTATATATTGTAAAGCTGTCTGTCTTAGTGCATGTATGTATGTATGTATGTATGTATGTATGTATGTATGTATGTATGTATGTATGTATGTGTGTGTGTATGTATGTGTGTATGTATGCGTGTATGTGTGTGTGTATGTATGTATGTATTTATGTTCTCATCTACTTGAAAAGTAATTCGGCACATAGCTCTGTCGTGTGTTCAATCCAAAAAAATCAAAAGACTAGGTTCTTTTTATCTACAGTGTTATCTACACAACTATTGCGAGCTGCACAAAAAGTAAGGCAACTGTCCAGCTAGGATGATCTTCCCTGTAGGCTTGGTGTCTACTTCTGTGCATGCACTTCTTTACTCGTGTAGGCTAGGTGTCTACTTCTGTGCATGCACTTCCTTACTCGTGTGTCGATTTATTCTTCCAGAGCATTCTGCATATGGTAACGCACCGTGTCATGACGATGGTGTTGTCTACCAGCATGGCGAAGAATGGGGCGATCGTGTCTGTACCTGGTGTCATTGTGACAATGGGATGCCGATATGTAGCGTCGTCGATTGTGCACATCTAGGGTGTAGTGACTACACTTATTTAGACGGTGTTTGCTGTCCTGTCTGTGTAGCAGGTAATATTTCTTACAGGGGGAGGGGTTACTCCTGATATTTTCCTGCAGGGTTGTGCCGTCCAAGTTGAAAACATCTACCCATGTGCATTCCAAAAATATGACCCATTGCAGGGGATTCGCCTGACAAATTTGGGGATATTGAATATTCACCTATTCAGTTACACTAGCCCTGTGTACCGTGCTGTGTGTATTCCCGGCGCGGATACGGCCTCCCACCAGGCCGAATAACGCCGGGAACACATCACGGTACGCAGGGCTACTGTTACACGTGAAGGTTTTCCTCAAGCATGGAAAATTTGCTCGTTATCGATCCATGTTTAGTTTTTTTTTCGGATGAGAAACTAACCCTTGTTCAGGTGAAAAGGTGACCCATTCGGGCAGCACACACCTGTACACCTTCTCTATGGGAGTATCCCTCCGCGGATCCCTTATCTTACCTTATATAGTCTTTGTCCTACCGGCCAGGTTTGAGGCCAATGAGTTTTCATTGTATACGTTGCCGTAGATTTAATACTCCTAAAGGTGCTGCCAGTCAGTTTACAAGTGACCAAGCTTTAATAATACATCTCGTTTAATATGATCTTTTTAGTGAGACGAATAAATGAGTGACTTACTAATATCGTTTTAGCATTCAAGTTATATTGAACAACTTGCAGCCAGCTGGTTTGCTAATCAAAGTTACGTCAACGTCTTGAGCAACTTCCCGGATTTTTCTTCTACGAAAATGGTAAATACGGAAATTTGGGGCACATCACTAGTTTGATTTTGATATACCTTTTCACTTTCTCCCTTTCAAAAATTAGCATATTCTGTACCTCTGAACGCGATATTGTCTTGGACGTCCACATTCAATATGCAAATTAATCTGTTGCCAATAACATGATGCAAATTGGATTTTTCCTGACGGTGTAATCATGTATGTATATTAATATGTATATTGTATATTGGTAATGTATGTATATTAATATTTCTTGTAAACGTTTGAAATGTGTGTGTTCATGGTGTTCTGGTTGGCAATGAAATTGCCTAGCGAGACAATGTTGTTTTAGATATCACGTCCACGTAGGATCTCGTTAAATCTCGGACAACATGAATAACCGTCCATTGTATGAATTTTGAAAGATGTCCCTCATGGTTTACAACTAAACTACTATGCAAATATAACACAAATGCAATTCCAAATTCGCTTTAAAATCCTTAATTTGATGTAGTCAAATTAGCTTACTTTGTAACTGATGTTTAACCAGTGTAGGCCTACGATACTTTGACCTCTGAGGAATACTGAAATAAACACTAACATACCTTCTGAAATAAAACTGCATTTTCAACTTCAACATTTATCATTTTATACCACATATGTTATATGTAAGGAGGAAGAAAGGACGACTTTTGTATGGATGGCACACACACACACACACACACACACACACACACACACACACACATATCATACATACGCGGTTTCTACTGACACAATGAACGCCCATTGACCAATAGATTTCAACGGGTTACGTGGATGGGTGTTTGTCGTCATGGAGCCCGGTAACTTCTGGTGTTCCCCAGGGGTCACTACTGGGTCCCTTGCTCTTTGTAATTTTTATTAATGATATGGGTTCAGTGTGTAGACATTCTTTATGTTCTTTGTACACTAATGATGCCATAATTTACAAAATAATTAATTCAAGGGAAAACTGCGCACGCTGTTACAAGAGAATACTACACGACTAAATGAGTGGTGTTTAACTTGGAAAATAACTTTAAATGACACTAAATATTCAGTCATCTCTTTTATTACACAGAGGAACCCTATCCGTTCACTACTTAATAATACCCATCTAGAACGAGTTGTTAAAATTAAGACTTTGGGGTATTAAATCTTTTCAAGCGATTTGAGTTTTCTGCGCATGTCTCGTTTATTATCGGTAAAGCTTTTCGCATGCTTGGTTTTTGCGGAGTTGTAATACATTTTCTGACATCAACTCCCTCAATTCACTGTACATAGCTTATATAAGAAGTATGTTGGCTCCTTGGCAAAAACAACAACGGGACAGAATAGAGCGAGTGCAAATGAAATTCATTAAATTCGTTTGTTTCAGAACAAAGCAGTCTTACAACCGAAATAATTATGAAAAATTGTGCCAACCGGTCAACCTTTCGCCTCTTTAGTCTTTATCATCGGAGACGATTTTAGATACAATATTTTTATACAAATGTGTCGATAGCATGTATGATTGTCCCCAAATTATTTTTTCGTATTAATTTTAATGTTCCTCAGAGAACTACAAGAACTCACATTGTTTGACACTTTCAGTTGGTAAACTCAATATTTTTTAAATGCTCGGCTCTTCAAAGACGTGGATTTCTCCATTTCCAGCCCCTCCACTGATGTTACCTCATGTCATCGAAGTTTCAGACGCCTGGTCAGAATGTCGTTCTTACATTTGCATATACTTTTTAATGGTTTTATATTTTTAGTCGTCTGTGTGTTGCTTATCGTTTTATCGTTTTATTGTACTTTATGTATTTTTATTCATAATTTATGGAACCTGTAAATGTAATTGTTCCCCTTTGGTCTTCCTTGAAACAAACAAACAAACAAACAAACAAACAAACACAAACAAACAAACAAACAAACAAATATATGAATAATAAATAGATAAATAAATAATATTAACATTGAAAGCATTACTAAAAGTAGCTCTGCGCATACTAGAGTTGGGTAAGCTTTACTAAGGGGTGGACCATTTGATATCCTGGGGGGGGGGGGGCTTGGAAGATTTGGGGGAAAAAAAAGATGCCAGGTGGAGTTGCTCGAAAAAAAAAATCTGGCTTTAGGTGGCTGATGGAAAAACAATTATGGACCATTGCGACTCGGAAAAAAAAATCTTGGCAATTGTTCGATGCACACTGCAGCATCAATAAAAATCAAGCAGTAGCTCTAGAGTTTTATAAAGCATAAACCGTTTCAAGCTTGAGGAACAATAACTGAATATGAACAATTGTACAGTATACATGACCTTCTGATTAGAGGAAGTATGCTGAAATTGAAATTGCTCACCAGTGTTTTCCAGAAATGTGTAAATCTGAATGTAAGGATTTTGTCAAAATACCACAAGAAGAGAGACAGCCTGCAAACATTTTACTATTATCGTTTGCGCATAGAAAACTCATAACAATGAAAAAATAGCGCCAATGGCACTTGATCACAACTGGCACATTGTGAAACTACTCTATCTCTGGGTACACCTGTACATGAAATACTGAATGGGTAGGTGCTGCGGGTTTGGAGTTTGTCAGTAAATGCACACAGAAAACAAAGTCCCGAAGTAGCGAATTCCAGCCATTTTCAAACCACACTGTTTGTCAGTGGGGTAAGCAATATTCGCAAAAATCACATTTCCAGGCTAATAGACTATGTTTTACGAAATCACACGTCCTTATTACAAAATAAAAAGATCTTTGTCTTTAAATCAATGCGCCAGTAAACAGGTCCAGCAGCTAGTTATGTCATCAAGTCTGTAATGTTAAGGGTCATAACAAATGTGAGAAATCTAAAACATTAAATATGTTGTTTTTTATCACTTTTATTACCAAAAGCACATGAAAATCTCTGATACTTTGAATCAGCCATCCTGCATATTTGTAACATTCATCAAAACCTCATTTCTGTTCAACAACTCATAAAACAGTCCACAATCCAGGATTGGTGTACATTCCAAAACTACATATATGAAAGACCCCTAAAATCAATTAGATAAAAAGGGGGGTTAGAAATTTCCCAAAACTATCTAACCAGCGCTCCGTTTGGCTCCATTTTTCGGAATTGGAACCTTGGAACCAGTCTATGTATCGGTATCAAATATCAACGCAGTCTGTTCAGCAGTTTTTGACTTTTTGTCGTTTACGGAAATGGACGACATCAAACACCGGTTGAAACCACCTCTATATCACAACTTCCAGTTGTGATAAAAATGCGTAGAGACTCAATCCAATGCGTAATATTATTACGCATTGGATCGACTCTCTACACATTTTTTCATTGTTATGAGTTTTCTATATACGCATGTTTTATTCGTAAATGCGAACACTGTTATAGTGAATTATCTTACCAATGTTTTTCTTAACAAAAGCGAATGTGTTTTGATTAGAATTGAATGAGTTTGATGGTTTTGGGGAAACTACTATGTGGTAATGAAGAATGGGAAATGGGCAATGAAATGAGCAGACAGCAGGTGATTTAAGATTAAATGTTACATCTTCACTGCAAATAAAACCATAAGTGTGTCATAAATAATACAAACAAAACAAAATCATGTTTGTTTGTTTGTTGTATGTGAGCCACGTCTAAGACACACAACAAAAGTACTGTTTCAGTCAGTAAATGTCATCTCAGATGCCACCAGAGAAAACCATTTCCACTCCAAAATTTCATTTTTCGCCTTGCGAGAGGGGGGACACCCCCCTCTCGCGCTCTCCCCCCCCTCCCTCGTTCGCTACTCTCACTCGCCACTCAGTCGCTTCGCTCCCTCGCAGTCCACCCGTCTACTTTCTTAAATCACCCAACTACTTTCAATGTAAGGACAACAATAACAAGTAAATGCCATAAATGTACATGATTTTACAAATATGTTTTTGTAAAGTGAATAAAAATGTACATGTATTTACATATCTTTATTTAGTTTCTTGAATATAGTCTGTGTGCGATAGAACAGCATCTTGTTACTGGGTGTGAAAAACCAAGCAAACAAACATTGCACCGAAATTTGGTAAAAAAAAAATATATCTCGAAGAAGGAAAGTGAAAAAAAAAAGTTGCCAGCATATGCCCTGTAGAAAAAAAATAATTCATGGTGAAGCACGTGGGAAAAAAAATAATGGCTCTCCACCAATCTTCCAAGCCCCCCCCCCAGGATATCAAATGGTCCACCCCTAATACTATTTTGGTACAATGCTCTGCCGGGGCTCTGCCAAGCAGGGCTGTGTGTTACCGGCAATGTCAACGGCTAAATGTTTGTTTTAAACACATGCGACTAGTAGTGTTAATGTTCACTACTGAGACTGTTCCATTGTTCTCAGAGTGCGCCCAAGGTACTTGCTTGAATGGAGGCACCTGTATCTACTCGAACTACTACCCAGGAGTCCCAGAATCTGAACCTGAACCGGAGATTGAACCCAGTGCAGAACCGGAAGCTGAATCGGAAGTGGAACCGGAGCCGGAAGCTGAATCTGAAGTGGAACCGGAGCCTGAACCGGAAATTGCTACAACATGGACACCAAAACAAGAAGAGATTGTTTGTGCTTGTCCACCGGGTTATACAGGAAGCAGCTGCGAACAAGGTATTGTTTTGTAAATTAAATTGAACCTTTCCGTACATTTTGCTCTGATGAAAGACAAAAGGAACATGTGATACGAATATGAACAATTTGTACACTCCTGGCTAACAGTAACCCTGCGTACCCTCAGTGATGATGTGGTGGCGCTGGAAACACACGGCACGGTACGCACCGCACTTGACACGTTGCTTCGCGATCTTTACTGATTCACAGTAGAGTACAGAGAGAAAAGCTCTGTCTACTGTGAATCAGTATCGATCGCGAAGCGACGTGTCAAGTGCCTATGCCATCGGTGCGTACCGTGCTGTGTGTTACCTGTGCCACCTAGCTGCAAAATTGTAGCGCTATACGGTGAGGCGGTCTGTGATTTTTGGTTTTTGCGACTTCGCTCACCAGTAGCGTAGCTGCAAAATTGTAGCTCTACGGTGAGGCGGTCGGTGAGTTTGGGTTTTTGCGACCTCGCTCACCAGTAGAGCTACAATACCGAAGGCCCTGAAGCATACAAAATAAGCACGCTGCACATGGCACGGCATATTTACTGCATTTGGTTATACTGATTTATCACTACTGAAGATTAAACACTATACTACACTAACCTTGTCGTGTATGGGGTTTGGTATTTGTTCAAATACGTCGATCGCGTTCCAAAAACATTTCTTCATAAACGACAAGGTTAGTGTAGTATAGTGTTTAGTCTTCAGTAGTGATAAATCGGTACGACCAAATGCAGTAAATATGTGGGATTTTACATGAAAATGCCGCGCCATGTGTGGCGCGCTTATTTTGTATGCTACAGGGCCTTCGGCATTGTAGCTCTACTGGTGAGCGAGGTCGCTAAAACCCAAACTCACCGACCGCCTCACCGTAGAGCTACAATTTTGCAGCTAACCAGTAGCGCTACAATGCCGATGGCCCTGTAGAGGTGAAAATAAGCGCACCCCACTGGACTAGGCGTGTTGATGTGAAATGCTACATGTTTACTGCATTTGGCCGTACCGATTTATCACAACTGAAGACTCAACACTATACTACATTAACCTTGTCGTTTATGGGGTTTGGACTTTGTTCAAACACGTCGATGGCGTTCCATAAACATTGGGCGTGCGTTGGGCATCGGTGTTTCTCGGAGCCGCCCTTACCGGAAGTTGGTAGTTACATCAACACGCCTTGTCCAATGGGGTGCGCTTATTTTCACCTCTACAGTGCCATCGGCATTGTAGCGCTACTGGTGAGCGAACTTTGCAAAAACCAAAAATCACCGACCGCCTCGTGATCACCATAGCGCTACAATTTTGCAGCTACGGCGCCACCACATCATGTCGAATAACGCTGGGAACAAACATCGCATTGTGCAGGGCCAGGGCTAATTCCTGGCTTGATGAGGGTCGGTTGAACCACAGGGCATGGCAAGAATTATTAGTGTAGAAGTTATGAATATGATCAATAAATGTCTTGTATTAAACTATTTTTCACAAGCCTTACCTGTGTTTGGTGTGTGCCTATTACTTTACCCTAGCTATCTGTGTATAGTATTTCAAAGAAAACAGTCTATAACTGTTAATTGCCCTCCCTTATCCCCTTCATTAGTTTGTTCTGCCGATCACTGACGCAGCTAGGGGCATATCGCCCTGACAAAATACTTCGTTAGCAGCTCATAAGGTAGTAGACGTGCTGCTAATGAGGTATTTGGTCAGGGCGATAAGCCCCCCCCCCAGTGATCAGCAGAACAAATTAATGAAGGGGATTAGGGAGGGCAATTAACAGATATAGACTGTTTTCTTTGAAATACTATACACAGATAGCTAGGGTAAAGTAATAGGCACACACCAGACACAGGTAAGGCCTGTATAATGAAAAGAAGTTTAATACAAGACATTTATTGATCATATTCATAACTTCTACACTAATAATTCTTGCCATGCCCTGTGGTTGAACCATCAATGAGGCACACTTCGCCAATACGTTCAAATAATGGATAGAAAGTCAAACTGGGGGAGGGGCGGGGCTCCATTGGAGCACGGTTCCTACTATAGAGGGACCGTGATAAGAGAAAAAGAGATAAGAAACAACCAAAGAGATAGGTCACAGTGTTGATAAAATGTTGACTTTTGAGACGTTTTATAGACCTGAAAGGCACTGTTCGCGATCCCAGGGATTGCCTTTGTTCTAGTCTGTAAGAGGATTTAATGGAGGTGTGATAGCCTTTTGTTTTCCATCGAAATTGTAATCTGGTGGGTAATCTGATGAGGCAATATGCCAACGCAGGCCTTTAATTGCTTATGCATTCAGGATTGAGGGGTAAAAGTTTCATCAACACACATGATCATGCTTAAAAAAATACGTGCGATTCAGAATATTTCACGATGACTTGATAAAATTTGGCTGACAGAAGGCATCTTCATACAAGATGAAAATATCAATAATTTCACTAGTTGTGGGTCTATGTTCTGCTTTGGTGGTTTCAGATGGGATTCCTGCCTTTCACGGGCTGATTTTGACTTTTATCACACTTTAAGGAGGGGCAAAAGCACCGTCAAACCATCCATGGCCAGTAGTCAAGAATTCTGCACGTTTTACATTTTTTACATTTATCCATGCACGAAATACATTCTTTACATTTAATACATTTATTACATGAAAGGTCTGCACGAAATACATTCTTTACATTTAATACATTTTTTACATTTATTACATTAAGGGTCTGCACGAAATACATTCTTTACATTTAATACATTCTTTACATGAAAGGTCTGCACGAAATACATTCTTTACATTTAATACATTTTTTACATTTATGTCAAGAAAGGACTGCACGAAAAACATTCTTTACATTTAATACATTTTTTACATTTTTTACACGAAAGGTCTGTACGAAATACATTCTTTACATTTATGTCACGAAAGGTCGGGTCTAGCTGGGTTTAGCTTGGCTTGCACGAAATACATTCTTTGCATTTAATACATTTTTTACATTTATTACATTAAAGGTCTGCACGAAATACATTCTTTACACTTAATACATTTTTTACATTTATTACATTAAAGGTCTGCACGAAATACATTCTTTACATTGAATACATTTTTTCAACAAATGTCCGTACGAAATACACCGAACTCTCGGGCCTTCCTCGGGAGTTATCGTACATCATCGGGAGTTTGCGCCTGTTTTGCACGAAATGCATTTTTACATTTAATACATTCTTTACATTTTTATATTTAGTACATGAAAGGTCTGCACGAAATGCATTTTTTACATTTAATACATTTTTTACATTTATGTCGTGAAAGGTCTGCACGAAATACATTCTAAGGTCCGGTCGGGTCTAGCTGTGCTTGCAGGAAATACATTATTTACATTTAATACATTCTTTACATTTAATACATTCTATACATGAAAGGTCTGCACGAATTACATTCTTTACATTAAAAGCTTTTTTCATAACATGTCCGCACAAACTATCAGGACTTGGTTGGGAGGGACGGTCCGACCTTATCGTGAGTTTAGGTGGGCCTTGCCTGCATTCTGTACTATTTTTACATTTTGTCGTAAAAATGTCCGCACGTAAGACATTTTTCAGGGGCCGTGATTTAACTATCTGGACTTCGACATGGCCATAGGTGTGAATGGGTGCTGAATAACAATAGATTATGTAACACTTTGTCGTGTCAAACTTGTTCTAAGCGTCGCTCAGCGGTAGTGTACGTTGTGCTAGGACAATTTTCGCCCATTTTGAACTTTTACAAGCCACATGTTCAACCTGCCCCGAGCTTATGATGTATTTCGTGCGGAACTTTCATGTCATTAATGTATTAATTGTAAAAAATGTATTAAATGTAAAGAATATAATTCGTGCAAGCCCAGCTAAACCTGACCCGACCAAAGAATGTATTTCGTGCAGACCTTTCGTGACATAAATGTAAAAAATGTATTAAATGTAAAGAATGTATTTCGTGCAGACCTTTCGTGTAAAAAATGTATTAAATGTATTAAATGTATTAAATGTAAAGAATGTATTTCGTGCAAGCCCATCTAGACCCGGTCCCGATCATAAAATGTATTTCGTGCAGACCTTTCGTGTAAAAAATGTAAAAAATGTATTAAATGTAAAGAATGTATTTCGTGCAGACGTTTCGTGACATAAATGTAAAACATGTATTAAATGTAAAGAATGTATTTCGTGCAGACCTTTCGTGTAAAAAATGTAAAAAATGTATTAAATGTATTAAATGTAAAGAATGTATTTCGTGCAAGCCTAGCTAGACCCGACCCGACCAAAGAATGTATTTCGTGCAGACCTTTCAAGACATAAATGTAAAAAATGTATTAAATGTATTAAATGTAAAGAATGTATTTCGTGCAAGCCCATTTAGACCCGGTCCCGATCATAAAATGTAAGTTCGTGCAGACATTTCAAGACATAAATGTAAAAAATGTATTAAATGTAAAGAATGTATTTTGTGCAGACCTTTCGTGTAAAAAATGTAAAAAATGTATTAAATGTATTAAATGTAAAGAATGTATTTCGTGCCAGCCCATCTAGACCCGGTCCCGATCATAAAATGTATTTCGTGCAGACCTTTCGTGTAAAAAATGTAAAAAATGTATTAAATGTAAAGAATGTATTTCGTGCAGACGTTTCGTGACATAAATGTAAAAAATGTATTGAATGTAAAGAATGTATTTCGTGCAGACCTTTCGTGTAAAAAATGTAAAAAATGTATTAAATGTATTAAATGTAAAGAATGTATTTCGTGCAAGCCTAGCTAGACCCGACCCGACCAAAGAATGTATTTCGTGCAGACCTTTCAAGACATAAATGTAAAAAATGTATTAAATGTAAAGAATGTATTTCGTGCAGACCTTTCGTGTAAAAAATGTATGAAATGTATTAAATGTAAAGAATGTATTTCGTGCAAGCCCATCTAGACCCGGACCCGATCATAAAATGTTATTTCGCTTAGACATTTCAAGACATAAATGTAAAAAATGTATTAAATGTAAAGAATGTATTTTGTGCAGACCTTTCGTGTAAAAAATGTAAAAAATGTATTAAATGTATTAAATGTATTAAATGTAAAGAATGTATTTCGTGCAAGCCCATCTAGACCCGGTCCCGATCATAAAATGAGTTTCGTGCAGACCTTTCGTGTAAAAAATGTAAAAAATGTATTAAATGTAAAGAATGTATTTCGTGCAGACGTTTCGTGACATAAATGTAAAAAATGTATTAAATGTAAAGAATGTATTTCGTGCAGACCTTTCGTTTAAAAAATGTAAAAAATGTATTAAATGCTGTGTGTTCCGCTACAGCTAAATGTGGTGAGCGGGGCGATCCGTTTTTAAGGTCTATGCTGTAGCGGAACACACAGCATCGTACGCAGGGCTAGCTGTACACTAGACAAAATTACGTCAAATTTATCGCGAGGGCTCGATTGCGCCTGTCAAGTTTCAATTCTCGCGAGAGCCATTTCTGCATGTCGTACACTAGACTAAATGACGTCAAATCTCTCGCGAGACTTGGCTCGATTGCAAATATGTACGACGGAAAGAACGCAATAATACGGAAGTAGACACAGTTTTTGTGAATCGCCGAGAGAGAAGCACAGATTAAACAAAAGACTAAAAAACCCACGTTTTTTCTTTATTTTACCATATTTTTAAAACAATAATCAGTTTCGCCACTGTGGCGAATTAGGATCGATCTTTTTCGCCACTTCGGATTTCGATTCGCTTTGGCGAACGAACGTGGGCTAATGGGCAGCACCGGGTACGAACACTGAGGCTGTTTTGTTAGCGGATACCGGGCAGAGATAAGGCGGCGTTGGACCGCTATTCGATGTAAATGAACACACCTGTGACGTCACAGACGGCCAACCATGATCCCCGCTGCGGGCGTGACCTGAGTGTCGCAAAATGACCCCATGAAAGCCGCGCATAGAAATATCAAAAAAATTAACACTTGCGCGTACTTTTAGGTTGCAATTATGTTGCGAGTGTAATAGTATTGACCCCCTGGAAGATATTCAGTCACATGAACGGGACCATTTCACCAGACCTTTAAGCCACAAACAGTGCAACAAATATCTGAGGAGAGCAAGTGCCAAAAAGCGACTGAGGAGAAGAGACCACACATTTGTTTCGAAACGTAGAGTCAAAGGATCACGCTGTCATTTGACAGCCAGATTACGGCTACGTCTCGCCATGGCTTATTATCTACACCAATAGCCAAACATGCAAAATCGAACATGGACACAGAGAACGAAAAATATAGTATACCGGTAGGCGATGTGTGGAGCTGCTTTCCCTTTAATATATGATTGAACTCACAGCGGCAACTGAAAAAAGGTGCCCTAAGGCTAACATCGCCGAGTGGGGGTGTTTTTTGCCGTTGTTAATTTTCTATGCGTTCACACAGACCCAAGCGCCGAAGTTAAGTCTGAGCTCAGACTCAGGTCCACCCCTCGACTCGATCCTAAATTAACAGTGGCTCAGGGCGTTGGGAACTGTTCTCATTTGCTTTTCTGAGTCGGAATCGGATTAGGGGTGGTGCTGGGCCACCGAAAACGTTGCAGTGAGAACGCCACTTATTTACACCATTTGTGGCTCATAAGTTGATATAAAAACAAACTTTAAAGGCCTGTGCTGGCGTCAGATTGTTTCACATGGAAATCTATTTATTAGATTACAAAAAAACTATTTATTAGGTTACAATTTCAATGGAAAACAAAAGGCTATTTCACCCCATGATCCTTTTACAGACTAGAACAAACTTGATCCCGGGGATCAAGTCCCTGGCCTTTAAGGTATACACATAAGTGAGTCAACTCACACTTGTAATGCAAATATTGGCTTTACCATATATGTCAGTCTGTCTGCTACTAGGGTCAAGAGATTAGTAAACTATCAGGTGCTAGCAAGCAACTTGAAAACTGACACAGTGAATATAAGAATATTATGAATGGCAATATGTAGGGTCAACATAAAATATGTAGTATGTTCTGTGCAGAAAAATACTTCAAAAATATTCTTTATTCTGATAAAAGAGTGAAGAGAACAAAATATATTGTGCCGTGATAGCGTTACCCTATGGCTTTTCCATACCTACCCGCAGTGATCGAATTTGTTTCTGTTTCCACCAATACATGATCACTTTCAACAAGTGATAGAATAGTAAAATACTGACCTAAATAATGAATTCGGAGGTTTACAGTTGCCTTGAATACTCTCGATCATCTTGTTGAATTTTGACAAAAGACAAGAGATGTGTTGAGAGAATGCTGGGGTCGAAGAGGTTGCCACTCGAATCCAGGCAGTTTTGAGTTCATTTTGATTTTCAAATATCAGTAAATTTAGGGTAATATGTTTCAACTTCAAGAATACCAAAATTTGCAAGGTGACCTTGGCTTTTTTGAAAGGAAATGGTTTAAAGTTAATTTCCTTGAGGAAAATTTGATCAAACGTTTAAGTCTTCAAATATCGAGGCGTATACTACCTTAGGGGCAGTAGTTGCTCACGGAAGGTTCACTTGTGATATTTTAAATGTTCCTAGCTGTTGGTCCAGTCGGAGGGGCTGTGACTGATGTTGCTATTTAGAAGTGCAGTCATAGTTATGAGAACAAGTCACGTATACAGAGCGAGGCCATGTGTGTTTACATCAAGAAAGCTTGATGAAATTTTAAATGCATGGGAATATTTTGATGGCGTCAACTATTTCTCATAATAATTATGATACTAAATAAGATAAGTGAGAGAGGATGAATTTATCACAGAATTGTAAGCAACAGCTCACAATCTTAGGATGAGAGAGCCAATAGACTTTTAGTCTGATTACATGTGAGTCATTTTGGATCAATTCATGATCAAGTTGTTAGGGAAATATATCTTGAAGAAGTAAATTTGTGTCACTATTTTATTATGTATGTATGTATCTTACAGATATCGATGAATGTGCATCGCAACCCTGCTTTAATTTGGGCACCTGTATTGATCATGTTGGAGGATTTTCATGCACTTGTCTGCAGTCTTTCAGTGGACAATTTTGTGGTGAGTATTGCACGTGGCATCTCCAGCAAAGCGTGTGCATAATTCAATGATAATAATAAGATTCAGCCAACCAATTGGATAACAGCTTCCGAGATGCTACACATTAGCCAAAGCATTTTTATGCAAAAATTTTCACAGTCAATGACTCCCAGTACGATATGAGTGCAATACAATGTACATAGCTAGGCTGATTTGAGAAAGGAAAAGCATACCGGTATATATGGAATGATGACACATTTTTCTGGCAAACAAGGCAACTTGATTAAATATCGTCAGAGTTTACTATGGCATATCAGATAGTTGCTTTTGCAGAGTAGTGAGGTGAAAGAGGAAAGATGCAAAACATTTTACTTTTCTCCTTTATCAGAACTATGGCAGGATTTTGGTAACTGCTATTCAAACCAGTTCAGATGTAATGATGGATATTGCTTGAATAATACATTTGTGTGCGATGGTCATCCGAATTGCGGAGATGGAAGTGACGAGAATGACTGTGGTAAGCTGAACTTTACTGTAAGATAATATATGTCACAGAAGTGAAATAAAACTTGGAATCATTATCTTACCAAATCAAGAATAAAAATTGGTAGTCACAATGCAAAATTAGGTACTGAGAAACAAATAACCTATTCACTCTTACTGGTATTTGAAATTCAAAATAGCCACCATCCTTACGGTAACTCTATCTAGCTCCTAGATCCTCTATGAGGAAAATACAAATTTCAATTTTTGAAGACCCAAGACGGTGAAATTTTTTCTTACTCAAAGAGCTTCAAAATGAACCCCCTCATTAAATGCCTCATTAGATAGATCAGAAAAGATTTGTAAAAGTTTTAGAGTCCAGATATCTGTCCCAGAAGCGCATTCTACCGTAAAGCTAGTGAATGAATAGCGATTAGTGTTTGTTGGCTATGCTATGCTTTAGAAGTAATTGCAGTTGGAAAATTCCTTCTTGGGTCATATGGTATGTCGAATAATCAACTTTCTCACACATTTAAAGCCCCAGTGCTGCTAACTTTTGATGATAATTTCACCATTTTTATTTTTTAATGTGAACCATAATTCCTTGTTCTTCTCCCCAAAGAATGTTGATATACATAGTATCCAGCTTGTCAACTTAGCGTCTATATTTGTAAAATGCATTGTTATTGTTTACCTTTGAATTCTAGTCCGGACCAGAAGTCAGTTTTCAACAGTAGCAATGCACTTTACAATCATAGGGGCTGAGTTGACAAGCTGGATACTGTGTATATCAACATTCTTTGGGGTGAAGAACAAGGAATTATGGTTCACATTCAAAATAAAAATGGTGAAATTATCATCAAAAGTTAGCAGCACTGGGGCTTTAAATACATTACTTGCCCATTTGTCTTTGTCCTTCTAGGGGTAGAATCAAAATTCACTTGAATCTAAAATTTTACCCTGAAATTTCACAGGGCCACAAATCATTATCAGTCATAGCAAGAGTGTAAAAAAATGAATATATGATTATGAATACTGTTGATAAAAACCAAATATTTCTGTCGTTATTGTATACTTACAAAAATACCCTACCGCACTCGAATGATGATCAGTTTCCATGCCAAATTTGCGCAGTTGAAGTACAGACCCTGTTATTAATAAATTTATGATTATGAATATTCTTGACAAAAATTAATATATCTGTCATTAATTGTATACCTACAAAGTACCCTACAGCACTCAAATCCTAAATGATGATCAGTATTGATGCCAAGTTCAAGCAGTTATATAGCACAGACCCTCAGAAATATGGTCAATATAGTTACACGGCAGCAGCATTGCTCAGTATTAGTTGTTTAACTTTATGTATTATATTATCACCAGAGTGTGATGAGCATGCCTTATATGTGCCATGCCTGATTTATCTGTGTGCATTTATTGTTAGGTAGAACGCACCTTGGGGACAGACATTCGGACTCTCAAACTTTTACAATTCTCTTCTGATATACCACATGTGGGGGTTAATTTTAAAGTTCTTGGTGAAAGAAAACTTTTCACAGGCTTAGTTTTATGAAATTTGAAAATTTTTATTTTTCTCCATAGAGTTAACACAGGTATGGCGGCCATTTTGAATTTCTAATATCGGTAAATCTTGGGTAATTTGTTTCTCTAATATCAAAATTTGCATGGTGACCCCCTGTTTTTATTCTTGATTTTGAAAGAGAATGATTGAAAGATTCCTTGAGGAAAGTTAGGGCAAAAGTTTAAGTCTTTCACATTGGAGGTGCATACTACCTTAATGAAATACCCAGTACAGCAAGCTATTGCAAACATGTGAACTAGGATGGCAGGAACAGTGAAAACTGAGGTGACAACACAATAGGGTCAGCATCAGCTTTATTTTGAAGACACATATCGGTCTTGCTTTACAACCTGTTTTGTCAATGTAAATACAGATTTCCAATTAGAAATTAACAAAGGTATTAGTCTAATGCGGTCAGCGTACCTCAAAAAGGAAGAGTACTATTTCTTTACAACTCCAGTTTTACATATACTGTACATAGAGAGCAATCGTTCACCACAATAGCGTTCACGTTACGAAATGGTGCTTTAATTCATACTTCCTTGTCATTTTTGTCTGAAATACGTCTGTTTGTTGTAAGCTTACAGTCGGGTTCAAATTGCAATTTACAGGATGGAAATGCGGTGGACATCTCACGGTTCAATCTGGAGATATGGTGGATCTGCACTCTTCTAACTTTCCGATGAGTTACAACAATTTAGATCACTGTGTTTGGTACATCAGGACATCTCGTCCCAATGACACCTTGTCCATCACTTTGTTTGAATTCCGTACCGAAAGCTGCTGTGATTATGTCATCATTGGACGAGGCTCTAATTTTGATGACCCGTCGTCGCGGATAACCACCTTATCAGGCTATCGCCCATCCATGGAGTGGACCTCTATCGCGGAAGAAATCTATATAGTGTGGCATTCCGATGGTTCTGTTACCGACTCTGGTTGGCATCTAGAAACGAAAGCACATGCATGTGAGTTGAAGGGCTTAATCTTGTTATCTGTTATCATTATAGTATTAATGGAATATATCAAGAAAAATACACCCTAGTATAGCATTATATCTGATAGAGAGTAGCTCATTTTGTTAGACTATTTGCGTAATGAGCTTTTGCAATTTGTGTCAAAAATGTATTTTACAATTATTTCTTAAAAATATTCTATGGCATCCATTAGTGAAAGGTGTCATTCATTTTGATCATAATATTAATCATAGATCATTATGAAATAAAAGTGATATTTAATTGATTGCCATTCAGATACTGAAATGACTAGCATTGCTTTACCTCTGTGTAACCTTTAAAGGGTAGGGAACAAGTATAGAGCCAGTCTAAACAATAAATTCTTTGCAAAAAAACTGAGCTCGTAACCCCATTTACTTATACTTTTTGCAGATGCTGTGATTTGTATTTTGAAATCATCGTTGACATAAGTATCATGTGACAGTAAATTGACTATCTTCTCAAGAATCTGATTTTCCTTCATCTGTATAAATGCTGCTGTATTTCTGGTCAAAATTAGTATCAACAATAATTAACATAATGAACATAACAAACTCAACATAATGAACTCGAAAAAACTCTCCCAGATTTCCTTTATCTGCCCAGTGTTTTTGTTATGGACAGTTAAAGGCGTCAGAATAGGGATCAATCATCTGCCGGAAAATTGTCGTTGTCATTATAGAAATCTAACAACAACCTCAAAAAATGGCATGCAGACAATTAGCACAGCACCTTTTTGTCTCACAAATTTTGAAATGGAAACACTGCACTGTTTATAAATGGGAAGGAAAAAACTCTGATTTTTGAGACGGTGTATGCAAATTGATTGTCAGATGATGTTCATGATCACAAAATACAAATCACAGTATTCGCCATTATGTAGGGCTTTCAGAGAATGTATACTTCAAATGGATTATCAGCTCAATTTTTTTGCAGAGAATTCATCGCATACAATCTGCAGCATTTTTAAAAAAAACTTCAGGTTTCTATCCATGCAATGTCCTTCTTAACGATATATAATATTTATATTATTTTACAGACATTCGTCCACCTGTGTTCCAATGCTACGACTTTACTTGCAGAAATGCCACGTGTGCTTATCCATGGAATGTCTGCAATGGCATCTCGGATTGCTACGATGGTACTGATGAGAATTTCTGTGGTAAGTGTAACAGAGAAATTTGGCTTTCCTCTATTGTGGAATCATTTGCTAGCAGTCCCTTGTTTTCCAAGAATGATGCTCTTTGCACATAGTTGCTAGATTGTTGAAGAGCTCAAATTGATTTGATGCGAATTTCAGCTGTAATGAAGGAATGTGGTCCAGAGGACTTTGGGGAGGTAACGTTTTTCACAAATCGACCTTTCGGGAGGGTCATATTTTGCAAACTCTGCCTTGGGAAGGTAAGGTTACATTTTGCATTTTCTAATTTTATCATGACGAATGCAAGTTTGCTCCGAGATACGATAGCTGACCAGTTCTGTATGGGTAAGCCATATTGAGCCTGCGCACAACTACGTCACAGTTAATTCTTGCTAATTGCTGTGTAATATGCAGCGTATGATCTCATGTCTGATCTTCCGGTCAGTTGATGCTATAAGCTCTAGAACTTAGCTGATTTGTCACAAGCAGTGTTTCCTTGTAGGGTAAGATTAATTATTTTAAGAGAGATGATCCACCCTGAGGTTATAAATAGCATATTTGTAACATTGTTGGGGACAACAAACCATTTCACTTATTCAAGTGCCAGCTTCTGCAAGTTTTTATTATTTTTCTCACGTATGCTCCCCTAAGCATGAAAAGTGTACTGTTTAGACTATCAATACAGTGTTTGTATATGTAAAGTGTGCACTTTCATTGTTTACAATTGTGTTTAAGTTCAGACTAGAATTCACTGGTCAACATCAATTAGCTTGTATGTACATTTGACTGGACATGCAGTGTATATTAACATGCCCTGCACATTGTACAGCAAGTTTAAACAAATTTATATGCTTACACTGAGTGAGACCAGCGAAATCAGTATAGCTAAAATATAACTGAAATACCGGTACAGTGTGACGGCAATTTGAATTATTACAATTAAAAATTGATAAGCCGAGATAAACAAAAATCACCATTCATTGTCGTATGTGTCAGCCTAGATTTGTACTGATCATACTGCATTAAGGTGCGGAATTGTGTTTTTATCGTTTTTAGAAAGTTTAGCTGAAGTTTAGAAAGCTAAATTAGAATTGTCTAAATCTAAATCTAAACTTAGAAAGTTTAGCCAGAAACGATAATTATCGCTTTCTAAATAGCGTTCTAAATTTAGAAATCAGCTGAAGTTTAGAAAGTCGGGCCTCGGGTGAAAACATTTTTCCAAGGATATATCGGATAAAAACGATAATTATCACTTTCTAAATAGCGTTCTAAGTTTAGAAATTAGCTGAAGTTTAGAAAGTCGGGCCTTGGGTGGAAAATTTCTTCCAAGGATATATCGGATAAAAACGATAATTATCACTTTCTAAATAGCGTTCTAAGTTTAGAAATTAGCTGAAGTTTAGAAAATCGGGCCTTGGGTGAAAAAATTTGTTCTAGGATATATCGGATAAAAACGATAATTATCACTTTCTAAATAGCGTTCTAAGTTTAGAAATTAGCTGAAGTTTAGAAAATCGGGCCTCGGGTGAAAACATTTTTCCAAGGATATATCGGATAAAAACGATAATTATCACTTTCTAAATAGCGTTCTAAGTTTAGAAATTAGCTGAAGTTTAGAAAGTCGGGACTTAGGTTGAAATTTTTTTCCAAGGATATATCGGATAAAAACGATAATTATCACTTTCTAAATAGCGTTCTGAGTTTAGAAATTAGCTGAAGTTTAGAAAATCGGGCCTTGGGTGAAAAAATTTGTTCTAGGATATATCGGATAAAAACGATAATTATCACTTTCTAAATAGCGTTCTAAGTTTAGAAATTAGCTGAAGTTTAGAAAGTCGGGCCTTGGGTGAAAAATTTCTTCCAAGGATATATCGGATAAAAACGATAATTATCACTTTCTAAATAGCGTTCTGAGTTTAGAAATTAGCTGAAGTTTAGAAAATCGGGCCTTGGGTGAAAAAATTTGTTCTAGGATATATCGGATAAAAACGATAATTATCACTTTCTAAATAGCGTTCTAAGTTTAGAAATTAGCTGAAGTTTAGAAAGTCGGGCCTTGGGTGAAAAAATTCTTCCAAGGATATATCGGATAAAAACGATAATTATCACTTTCTAAATAGCGTTCTAAGTTTAGAAATTAGCTGAAGTTTAGAAAGTCGGACCTTGGCTGAAAAAATTTGTTCTAGGATATATCGGATAAAAACGATAATTATCACTTTCTAAATAGCGTTCTAAGTTTAGAAATTAGCTGAAGTTTAGAAAGTCGGGCCTTGAGTGAAAAAAATTTGTTCGAGGATATGTCGGATAGAATCAGGAAAATACTGTATCAGTTTTGCCAAGCGGCAAATCCAAAGCTCAAATGTGATTTTTTCCATAAACCCGCGAGAAAAGCACCAGTCCTCTCATTGAATTGTCCATTGCAACGGGCAAGAATTGAATGTCATGAAGTAAAATGTGGCTCTGAGTGAGCGATGACAAAAAATTGTGAATGTTTATTCTTTGATCGTCAAAAACAAAGACTGTCAAATAGCCACCGCTAGTGTTAATGACAAATAAACCAGATGTGTGACGTGAAGACGAATGTAAATAACCATACTGCCACAATTCGCATGACCAAGGTGTGTTCAGACACAGACAAGAAGAGGGTCAGATAGTTCCACGACAATCGTGTCCATTGTGGTGCAAATTAATGCTAATAGCCTTATCAATGCCTCATTAGCATTAACTTGAAGCACAAATTGACGCGCGCGATCGTAATTGAACACACCTGGGTCATTAGAACTGTGGTAGTATTGTTCCATTTTGGTTTATTGGACAAGCTCATTTGAGCTTTGGATTTTAAAACTTACTTCTTGGGGAAACTGGTAGTATTTCCGGGTTCTACAAGAAAACTCCTACATACTCACACTTTTTACTTTAATAAAAACACTTATGAATATACAGATGACAACAGAAACGTTGTATCAGCCTTTTTTCCGACATATTCTTGGAAAAGTTTGCGGGACTTCATCTCACGCACTCCACATTTCACTGTGAGCACGCAGCCTGGAGATGGCAGCCTGGCCGGCAACACTTTTGACAGGGCCAATGCATTAATTTGGGGGTACTATCTCGTCGGTCTATTGGACAAGTCACATTTCAGCTTTGGCTTTTAGAACTTGCTTCTGGGGAAAACTGATAGTATTTTCCAGGTTCTACAAGACTGCTCCTACAAGCTCACACTTTCCCCCTTGAAACACTAGGGAATATACAGATGACAACAGAAATGGTGTATCAACGTTTTTATCCGATATATCCTTGAAAAATTCTTTCCACTGACTCCGACTTTCTAAACTACAGCTAATTTCTAAACTTAGAACGCTATTTAGAAAGCGATAATTATCGTTTTTATCCGATATATCCTTGAAAACTTTTTCCACTCCAACCCGACTCTCTAAACTACAGCTATTTTCTAAACTTAGAACGCTATTTAGAAAGCGATAATTATCGTTTTTATCCGATATATCAAGGAAAAATTGTTTTCACTTCAGGCCCCATCTTTTACTGTGAGCACGCAGCTGGAAGGTGGCGGCCTGGCCGACAACACATTTGATAAGATCATTAGCATAAATTTGCATTAATCAGCACAAATGGACGCGATCGTTGTGGACAAATCTCAACACACCTTGGCAACCACAGGGGCAACACGTTTAATAAGGCCCTTAGCATTAATTTGCACCATTACTTAATCTGCACAAATGGACGCGATCAAGATAATCTCAACACACCATTGTCATTTGAACTGTGGCAGTATGGTTACTTTTATGTAAATTCGTGTCCACGTCAAATATCTGGTTTATTTTTCATAACACGCAGTCTAGCCGGGTGGTTATTTGACAGACTTTGTTTTTGACGGACAAAACAAATATTTACAATTTCTCTTCAAAAATTGTGTATATGCTGACTCACTGTCACATTTCTCTACTTCGTAACATTCAACTTCTTGCCAAACGCAATGGTCAATTTAATAGGAAGTATGCTCTCTCGGGGTCTATTGGACAAGTCATATTTGAGCTTTGGATTTTAAACTTACTTCTTTGGGAAACTAATAGTATTTTCCTGGTTCTACAAGACTACTCCTACAAACTCACACATTTTCCCTTGAAACACTGGGAAAACATTACAATAGAAATGCTGTACCAACGTTTTTATCCGACATATCCGGTGAGTTGTTTCTCAACGTAAAGCTCAACTTTCTAAACTACAGCTAATTTCTAAACTTAGAACGCTAATTAGAAAGTGATAATTATCGTTTTTATCCGATATATCCTTGGAAAACTTTTTCCACTCAGAGCCGACTTTCTAAACTACAGCTAATTTCTAAACTTACAACGCTATTTAGAAAGTGATAATTATCGTTTTTATCCGATATATCCTTGGAAAAAAAATTTCAACCTAAGTCCCGACTTTCTAAACTTTCTAAACTTCAGCTATTTTCTTAACTTAGAACGCTACTTAGAAAGTGATAATTATCATTTTTATCTGATATATCCTTGGAAAACTTTTCCACTCCAAGCCGACTTTCTAAACTACAGCTAATTTCTAAACTTAGAACGCTATTTAGAAAGTGATAATTATCGTTTTTATCCGATATATCCTTGGAAGAAATTTTTCAACCTAACGCCCGACTTTCTAAACTACAGCTATTTTCTAAACTTAGAACGCTATTTAGAGAGTGATAATTATCGTTTTTATCCGATATATCCTTGGAAAACGTTTTCCACTCCAAGCCCGACTTTCTAAACTACAGCTATTTTCTTAACTTAGAACGCTATTTAGAAAGTGATAATTATCATTTTTATCCGATACATCCTTGGAAAACTTTTTCCACTCCAAGCCCGGCTTTCTAAAGTACAGCTAATTGCTAGACTTAGAACGCTATTTAGAAAGTGATAATTATCGTTTTAATCCGATATATCCTTGGAAAATATTTCAACCTAAGGCCCGACTTTCTAAACTTCAGCTAAACTTCAGCTAATTTCTAAACTTAGAACGCTATTTAGAAAGTGATAATTATCGTTTTTATCCGATATATCCTTGGGACAAAAATTCAACCTAAGGCCCGCCTTTCTAAACTACAGCTAATTTCTAAACTTAGAACGCTATTTAGAAAGTGATAATTATTGTTTTTATCCGATATATCCTTGGAAAAAAATTTTCAACCTAAGGCCCGACTTTCTAGACTTTCTAAACTTCAGCTAATTTCTAAACTAGAGCGCTAGTTAGAAAGTGATAATTATCGTTTTTGTTTGATATATCCTTGGGAAAAATATTCAACCTAAGGCCCGACTTTCTAAACTACAGCTAATTTCTAAACTTAGAACGCTATTTAGAAAGTGATAATTATCATTTTTATCCGATATATCCTTGGGAAAAACTTTTTCACTCCAAGCCCGACTTTCTAAACTTCAGCTGATTTCTAAACTTAGAACGCTATTTAGAAAGTGATAATTATCGTTTTTATCCGATGTATCCTTGAAAAAAAATTTTCAACCTAAGTCCCGACTTTCTAAACTTCAGCTAAACTTCAGCTATTTTCTAAAATTAGAACGATATTTAGAAAGTGATAATTATCGTTTTTATCCGATATATCCTTGGGAAACTTTTTCACTCAAGCCCGACTTTCTAAACTACAGCTAATTTCTAAACTTAGAACGCTATTTAGAAAGTGATAATTATCGTTTTTATCCGATATATCCTTGGAAAAAAATTTTCAACCTAAGGCCCGACTTTCTAAACTTTCTAAACTTCAGCTAATTTCTAAACTTAGAACGCTATTTAGAAAGTGATAATTATCGTTTTTATCCGATGTATCCTTGGGAAAAAATTTCAACCTAAGGCCCGACTTTCTAAACTACAGCTAATTTCTAAACTTAGAACGCTATTTAGAAAGTGATAATTATCGTTTTTATCCGACATATCCTTGGAAAAAATTTCAACCTAAGGCCCGACTTTCTAAACTACAGCTAATTTCTAAACTTAGAACGCTATTTAGAAAGTGATAGTTATCATTTTTATCGGATATATCCTTGAAAAAAAAATTTCAACCTAAGGCCCGACTTTCTAAACTTTCTAAACTTCAGCTAATTTCTAAACTTAGAACGCTA